>NC_141150.1:102126282-102426282 GCF_053477565.2 Lygodium microphyllum | reverse complement strand
GATGTAAGAGGACAGCAAGACTATGGATGGGTTATCTCATCCACTTTCATACTTTCTTGACTAGATAAAGGATGTCGTCACACCTTCGCATGGTATCCAATATATTAACTCTATATTTTTAAAAAAATTTACATTTAGCCTTTTGAATTTAAAACTTAAAGCAATTAATCAACTTATTTAAAACTTAAAAGTTGTTGTCTAGAGTTCTCGACATCAAGTGCTCTACACGCCTTGATCTCCTCGATGGTCTCTCTCAAAAAGTGTAGCAAAAGCCTTAAGGTAGCATCCTTTATGTGAGTCATGTGTGACACCCTATACAAGGGAGTGATTGTTATGACTAATATATAACTATTGTGCCAAATGCCTCTCTCAAGGAAATCCTCTAAAATGGCTTTTCCCTCTTCTACACTTGAGAGTGGCTCCTCTTGCAGCCATGCCTTAAACTCATTCAAGACCATGGCTTATTGAAATTTATTTTGCACATCATATATAAAAAGTCACTATAAAAGCAACCATATGGCGGCCAAACGGGTCTTGGGGGGCTCTTTAGCTCCACATCATTGTGGTGCAAAAGATGGCCAAGACATTTACCTTCTTTGTGAGATGAAATCTACAATGTGGCGAGTATTTGGAGCAATATTTTTCACCTAAAACAAGTGACCCAATCTCTTCCATGAGAAGGTCAATGTAGTAGGTGGCACATGGGGCCCAAACAATGGATGAGAACTCTACTTCAAGCAAGTGTCCCATTCTCCGATAGTTGGAGGCATTGTCAATGATCACTTATACCATGTTGGACACACCAACCTACATGCTACAAGAGAAAGAAAAGATAGACAAGAATTGAGATCAAGGTTGTAGATGATGGTGGAAAAGGTATTGGAATGGATGAAGCATGATTCATGAATAATGCATAATGAAATAAGAGATGGAAATTAGATTTACGGGAGATAGAAAAATGATTCACAAGTCATGACTCGCGATTCATCATTCATGAGTGATGAGTCATGACAACTCACAAACAATTTAGATTAAAACATATTGATTGAAATGAATAATGCATAATGAAATATAAATTAAAATTTAATTTTTAATTTTTAAGATTATCTCAATAATAGCTTGTCAAATATGTACATATATCAAAGCCCCCATTGTTCTTCATCCTCTTTGTCCCACATCCATAATCTGCAAGAAAAAGGTGCCAAGAGGTGAACAAACAAGGATGTTGATAATACCTCGTTTCTTCTTATCACTCTATCTATCGAAAAGTATAGTGCAACCATACTTTGCCCATTTGGCATTACGAAGTGACCATTCTTTTCCACCTATCCACTTGAAGCGACTAGGATGGGAGCTTGCACTCAATGATAATGCTTGCAATTTCTATCTCCACATTTCTTTGTCTCTCTTTGAGGGAAGACAAAGGATTGAAAATACTACCTGTAGCGTCTCGTAGCAAAGCTTGTCTATGTGGCCTTTTGCTTCTGACGGTGGTGGTAAAGCTTGAGGCCATTGAGGTGCAAGGACTAGGATTAGGAGTTTCGAAAGTATCCAATTCCACGTCAGGGGTAACCATCTCCTCTTGAGCCCTTACCATGCTCGATGACACATGACCACTTTGTTTGGAGAGGGGAGAGTGCTTCATCATCATCAGCCATGGATTGAGGGATTTGAGAACATGGGCCTCATTGGCCACCCACTTTGGTCAAATGTATAATGAGCCTTGTCACAGTACCTATCAATTTCCCACAAATCTTGCAAATCCAATTGTAATAATTTGACTTACCCGTGACCTTCTCAAGATTTTTGTTGTAAAGAAAAAAAGCATCATGAAGAGGCCTAGGCATTGTGGAAAAGAATGAGAAAGAAGGAGAGGGAGAGGAATAGGGATTTGGAAAAGGGAGAGGAACAAGGAGAGAATGTAATATATATGAATCAACCTTGAAAGTGAGAGAGAGGGAGATAGAAAGAGAGGAATAGAGAGAGGGATAGAGAGAGGAGAGGAAGAGAATGTGAGGAAAAGGGATAGGGAGAGGGAGATGAAGATGAAGAGGGATTGAAAGAGAGATAGAGATAGGGATAGGAGAAACTTGGAAGATGTGAGGGAGAGAGAGAGGGGGAGAGGGAATAGGATGATTGAAGAAGACATAGGCTTCAAGATGCAAGGTGATGTGTGTGGTGAGGTAGGGGGAGGGGATTGGCATTTTATAAGGGTTGAGGTGAGAGAGAAGAGAAGAGAGAAGAGTATGATTCATGAAAGACGGAGGAGTGTGAAAGGAGAAGTTCAAATAGCCCCCAAAAAAGGGGCAAAAATGGAAAAGAAAGTGCCAACTGACAAATTTTGCAATGGTCAGATTCTACACAATGGACAATTTTTTGAATAGTACAAGCGCATGAAAATTGAACGATACCATATGGTATGACCATACCGAACAAGTACAGTATGCATTGTACCCTTCGCATATGAGATGCAACCTTGAATGACACCATACTTTAAGCATATAGATGGCCATCAATAATTCCTTCTCTTGGGTGTTATGGAAGCACTGGACTATACTTGAGAGACTAGACTAGATGTAAGATTTGTTACAAGAATTCTGATTACAAGATAATCCCACATAGTGGCACAACATACAATGATAACTTGACAAGATACAAAAATCTCACAACTTGGAACTGTAGGTATGGATACAAGTTATCAAAACTATAAGATCTCCCTCGATAGGGAGGAACAAGATATAACATAGTTCTAGACAAGATCTTGTACTACAAGATTACAAGGTGATAAGACAACATGAGTACAATGGAAAACAAGACAGGACTAGATACCATGACTAGACAACAACTAGAACTGGAACTCAAAGTTACTTACTTGAAGGTCTCAACTCCTTGAGCTCCCAAGTCTAGCATTGGCAAGATTGAGGAGCTCTATGGTGAGCCCCTCCTTGTATAGGTGTTGGAGGGCGACTAAAGATCTTCTAGAATATTCCATGATGACATCATCAATGATGTAGATGATGACATGGCATATCTTCTAGAAGGTTCTATGATGACATGGCAAGAGTGGGTTTGCACGGTTAGCTCAAGGATGTCCTGTTAAGGGTGTATTCGCATGGGATGTGGATTCATATGGCATGAGCAAGAATTAATCTGTACACTTGATTGGCATGTCCATGACATCACCCCCTCCTCTAGCGACGAGTTCCACGAGGAGCAATTTAGTGGTTTGGTCCAAGTTTCATTGAATTCCTCTCATGAAATTCTTTTAACTTTAAGAGGTGCTCTTGGAAGATATTCTGCAAGTTTCCAAGTGTGATGATTGATATCATATCCTTTCCAGTGAATAAGGTATTCCAATCAATCTTGGGAGATCCTGGAATCTACGACATGCTTGACCTCAAATTCTTCATGATCTTCAATTTGGATAGGTAGTGGGGGATTTGATCTCTCCCCCTTACTGGTGAGCTATGGTATGGCTCGAGCAAGGAAACATAGAAGACTAGGCGGATCTTCATGGTGCTGGGGGAGTTGGAGTCGATAAGTAACTAGATTGATCTTGGCTATGATAATGAAGGGCCCAAATCTTTGGTGGTCTAACTTGGTGGATGGCCTTGTTTTCTAGAGGTTATGCTTGAGTAACCATACTTTATCATTGACTTTGTATATTGGATGTTGAAGACAATACCAATCCGTATAGTGCTTGTATTGATTTTAGGCCTTTTGGATTTGTTGCTTGAGTTCTTGGTATATATCTGCTAGGTGTTGAGCTTTATCTCGGGTGGCATGGTTCTTTACTTGATTAGAGAGATGTACGTCCATCCTTGGATGTTGGTCATAGTTTGCAAAGAAAGCATTTTGCTTGGTAGATGCATATATACTATTATTATAAGCAAACTTTGCAAAGGGCAAGAGCTTAAACCAATGATTCTGATGGTAGTTGATGGTGTAGTGGAGATTCTTGGAGCTATATATAGCTCACCCTATCTAGACTATGTCTCACCTATATATATGTAGATTGTGATCAATATGATGTAGTTTTTGGGAGTTTATATGGTGTGTCTCTTCTCTCCCTATCACATCTCTACATATTTTCTCTCTCTACAACTCAATATGGCATCAGAGCTACCACGATCAACTACAATCAATTCCTTGAAGAAGATAATCAGGAAGTATATCTATGTACTATCTCTTCAATTATTGATTCATGTTCTTTTCATGCTTAAATTTGATGTATTGTGTATGTTATGAGCATCTTATGTTATGGATTTTAAGCATAGAAGAAGTTTACTCCATCATCATTTAAATTGCAGATATGTTGAATTGTAGATATGCCTTGCTTGGACACCCTAAAAGTTTCTATTTGGGAAACTCTTAACAAAACGCCTTTCTCAAGGAAACTTTCTTCCTATCAAATACGTGCTCAATTTGGAATTTTGTGTTAAAAGTTAGTAAACTGGACTTGAAACAGGAAAACAAATAGGATAATAGCTTTTCGTGCACACTTCTATGACACAGGTTTCGTCATGATTACTCACTCTTGCATTTTTGTGTTTCTGCCAAAATTAGCCAGGTCATCATCTATTCTTGGCCAAAAAAGTAAAGCAATAACATTTTGAGTGTTGTTCATATTTCCCGTCTATGTTGAACCGATTTCTTCTCTCACACGTTTTGTCTATCTTGGGTGTTAACCCCAAGTTGAGATGGCGGAAAAATGAAAAAAAAAAGCAAAAGGAAGATGGAAAAAGAGCAAAGACACGCAAGCGGCCTCTAAAGATGAACCCGGACAAAAAGCGCAACTTTAAATAAAAAGGCGCCTCAAAAAACTCAGAAAACTCTTGTAAAAGAGGGCCAGGCTCCCTGCTGTGCCGATTGTAAAATATTAGATGGGCGTAGGCTAAAGGCATAAGGCTAGAAGAGGGAAATGGAAAAAGGACCTTGCCACAATGGCCGGTCATGTAAAAAAGGGATGGGTGCCCATGGGATTTTAGGGTTTGTATATATAAAGTTCAAAAAGTAAATAAGAGATCATTCTTTGGTGTGTGGCAACAAGAGTCTTCTTCTTCTTCTCTCCTTCTCATCTTCTTGCTTGTGTGTGCTCTTGAGAGAGGGAGTGTGAGAGTGTGAGGGAGTGAGTGTGTGAGAGTGAGGGATCAAGAGGGTGAAGCTCTTCACCATCTCCTCTTCTCTTCTTCTCTTCTCTTTTCTCTTCTTGCGTGCGTGGCTATGGAGGATGAAGCTTGGAGGTGGAGGAGACTTGAGGATGCTTGAGCTTGCATCTAGGATCGTGGAGCTACCGGCGTGTGTGAGAGAGAAGGCAACTCATATCGGCACTAAGGTAAGCTCACTACACTCGTAGGATCGACGGCGTGTCGGCTAGGTGAGAGATAGCCATTAGAGCTCGCTTGGAACGCTTGAAACAATAAGCAGTCCGTGGATCTTAGCGATTGAGCGAAAGCTCCCACATTTTGGTTTCGTTATCGGGACCAACGAATTCAAGCTTGAGCACTTGCGCGCCTCATATCAAGCATCGAAGTAAGGGATTCATCCCCGAAATGGAGCTTGAGATAGGTAGGAAGTTTGGGTGTTTTTTATCTTCAAAACAAGTAAGTATTTTGGGTTATTTTATTTGTTTGATGATTAGGAAACATAGAGAAATCATTTCAGTGTTTTGCTTTCGATTCTTGTTGCATTTAGAGTAGGTTAGGATTAGGAAATTGCACCGGAGAAGGGTAGGGTTTACTGTTGCAAAACAGGGCAAAAATCGTGCAAAAAATGGCAAAAAGCTCGCTGGTGAGGCCTAAGATCGCGGCAAGTCAGTGATTGGGGGTGTCAACACCATACCCAGGAAGGGGTATAAGAGCCAAGAGACCAAGGGAGAGCTCTTTTGCAACCATTTCAATGAGAGAAAGAGAGAGAGAGAGAGAGCTATTGCCCGATTCGATTCGATCACACCAACAACGAGCCCACCACTCTATCAAAGTATATGAATCCCTTCCCTTACCCCCTTAGGTAGGATCTGGAGGTTTGTGCCTGATATGATTGAGTAAGTCACGACGAACGATCGAAATCAAACTCGCGCTGTTGACGTGCGCCGCGCTCGGCCCGTCCGAACGATCACTTCTGGGCCGAGTCCCAGAATCGGCCCTCGGCCCCTTACCATTCGGCCCACTCGGCCCAAACCCTAATCAGCCCACTCGGTCCAAACCTTCTCGACCGTCTGAGTCTACCATTCAGACCGTAGACCAATTCGGCCCTCTGCCACGTGTCAAATTCGACCCTCGGCCCACTTCCCTCGGCCCAATTACCTCGGCCCGTCCGAGCGACCTCATCCGAATTGACCACTCAGCCCGTCCGAGCCAATCTAGCCGAGTGACTTCGTCTGAGTCCACTCCTCGGCCGGTCCGAGCCCACCTTGTCTAAGTCCCTAATTCGGCCCTCGGCCCATGCGCCTCGGCCCGTCCGAGTGACCCACTCAGACCCTGCAATTCAGACCAGTTGGGCCGAGTGTAGATTTTTACCAAATTTTCAAAAATTTGACATGACCCGGCTAGAACTCAGCAGCGCAAACTGTCGAAAGCCCTTAGGACGCTCAGAACTTGATTCTGGCACGCGGAATAGGCAAAATCGTAGGGCGCAGCCGCTTAGCAGCTAGAAGTAGGCAGTTGCGAGACCCAGAGACTTAGATGCAAACCGTTGAGTTGTAAAGCCTGATTGGACTAAAAACGAACGAGGCAACATATTAGAGAAACCCTAAACCCTGCCAAGATGGCCAGAAAATTGACCAACAAGCCTATTAGGCCCGAAACAACGAGAAAGTGCATAAGACGCCTAGAAATGAATTTTCGCACTTGAAGTACACTTAAGGAAACTGAAAGCCTGATTGAGCACAAGTGCACAGGGAAAGACACACATTGAATGGCCATAAATTGAGGACCGTATTCAATAACTGAAGGAACTCACCCAAATAAACCACTTAAGGAACCCACCAGTAGGAGAGGATCCAAGACGTAGACTAACCATCAACGCGCAAAAGTAGGACCAAGCAAGGGGCACCAACGAAGTGGATTTAACAAGTCTACTAAACCTAATCAATAGCTTGGTGGAGCACGATAACTCGACGATGGTGGCAGAAGAAAGTTCGGACCACAGATCTAACGAGGAATTCGACTTAGGAGTCTTTCCAGATGCTATTCAGCAGGCTGGTCAGCAATTACGACGCTCATGCTCGGTATGAGCACCGCGGTAGGATAGCAGACGCTATCATCGTAGACCTAGAAGAGGAGAGAAAGCTGGCCCGCAAAGCATTGCAAAGCATGGCTGAATACAATAGGGATCAACAGGCTAGGAGCCAAAGACAAAGCATGAAGTTGCGAGAGGTACAGCGGGTGCTGAACCTAGCTGGCAGAAATCGAACGGACCATGAGAGAGCACTAGAAGGAGACTTAACGCTGAGTGAGCTTCTCATGAAGCGGCTGCTCGATAATATGGCTGTAGAGCAAAGTGCCATGGCTCTAGCAACATCACTGCTCACAAGATTAGGAGCAAACCAAGGCTCAAAGAGCCAGTCTAAAATCCCTATTGTTGCCAAGCAACTTGATAAGTACCAACCCCATGACGATCCATACAACTTTGTTAAGCAGTTCGAGCAAGTCTGCGAAGCCAATGGCCTCAACGACCTAACTCAACGCTCTCAAGCGTTCGGGCTTTGCTTGGGCGACAAGGGTAGGATGTGGTATACGAGCTTAGATACTGCAGAGCGAGCCAACTTCGATGGCCTCAAGGATCTCTTCATAAAGAGATTTGCCGAGCCCGAATACTCTGATAATCTACTAGTATGCTTGATGAACGTCAAGCAGAAAGAGAAGGAGGACATTCGTGATTACGTGACCCATGTGCGGAGTCTCTTCAAGAGAATCCCTACTGGAGAGCGGCCGACTAAAAGAGCAGTATCAACTGTATTCATCAGCAGGATTCAGAACGAGGAACTATATAAGGCTTTGGCAAGCAACTCGAGCTTGCAGCGAGACGTGCTAGCTAGGATCTTTGAGGAAGCCATCCGAGTTGAAGATCAGCTGAAGGAGCGGAGCTCCAGAAGCACAAACCTAGAAGAGACCAACTCGCGAAGCTCAAAGAGAGCGTCAGCCTCGAGTGAGCGATCAGCCCCATCATCCCAGGATAAGGGGAAAACCACCAAGACAAACCAAGACTTGGCTGACGTTAAGATGGAACTAGCCAAGTTGCAAGACATGTTGAGATGACCAACGCGCCCACACGTCCAATGCGTGTACTGTGGCGGAAACCACTTGCCAGCCGAGTATCAAGACCCTAGGTCAAGACCTTGCGTTAACTGTGGTAGGTTCGGTCATGACGTCGCGCATTGTAGATTGCCAAGGAGACTTCCATACTCACAACCATACGGCTAGCCTTACCTAGCGAACAGGCCGCAGCCATTTTTCGGAAGGGGAGCCCCATTGGCCCTCCCTATGCCTAACAACATTAAGCCGGCTGTTCCTAGGATGGAAATAAATCCTACAAGAATTCCTAGACCGCCTGGTCCTTACGTAACCCATCCACTGAGTGACACTCCCGTCCACTATGTGGAAGAGCCAAACGAGGAAGAAGCTTATGTATGCCCTTACGTCTCGCATGACGATGAGGGCAACGCTGTCCTCATGGATTATCGCCCCATACCGGTGATGGCATTAGGAAGAGGATGAGGTAAAGGCCTCGAAGGGCAGACATAGGATCCAATCACCTGTTGGACTTATGGTCACCTAGGTCATGTCTCATCACGCTGCCCTAAACGGGAGCAGCAAAACAGAGACAAGGCTGACCAAAGATGTGCAGAGTGCGGAATCACTCATCTCTTTGTTGATTGCCCAAAGCGGAAGCCATCTTCGAGTTCAGCCAATGTGCCATCTATCCCATTGGGGCTGTTTGGTGTTGAGAACCTCGATGGGAAGGCCACACCTATCCCATTGCGGGTCATGACCCGTGCCCAAATGAAGCAGGCCGACATCTCTCTGCCAGGACCTAGCAATCTCGATTCAGCCTCGATAGGGAAGAAGAGCCATAGACGGAGGAGGAAGAGGTCGGAAGCTAAAATCGCACTAAAAACAGAGAGTGTCACAACTCTGCCTACTAGAAAGAAGGTCTCTGACGCGCAGAGACAAAGACGTCAGCCCCTAAGATGACCGAAAAGGGAAGCGCTAAGGTAGGGGAATACCCGCATCCAAGGTGACAGTTAGAGGCCATAGAAAAGGTAAAGGAATGGGTGAAGGAGGCTCAAGAGCATCTAAAAGACCCTGAGCCCATCCTAGAGGATGAAATCGATGACCTCTCCAGCATAAGTACGCCAACGTCACCTCCACAACCAAAGTCAAGACCTCTCCAGCATAAGGACGAAATCGATGACCTCTCCAGCATAAGTACGCCAACCTCACCTCCACAACCAAAGTCGAGAGAAGCAACTACACCACAAGCAGTACCGCTAAGGCCAAGCCTTGGCGCTACAGGGCCGCGGTTCAGTCACAGCCACTAGTCAGGACGATCCAGGTTAGGAGAGAGACGAACACCCAACGATCTGACCACGTTGGTGACTACCCCTGTAACACTTAGCCTGGGAGATCTGCTTAGGCAGTACCCCACCCTATGAAGGGTCAAAAGAGCAGGTCACGACAGACCCTCATGGCCATGATGCAGAGACGCAAATACTGAGATTGACGCTGCACTCTATGCCTAAATCCTTGCGCATCAATGCCTTCTGAGAAGGTTCCGAGATGCATGCGGTCTTACCGGTTTTAGCCCTAGGCAATACAACGAGGAAGGGAATCGTGGACACGGGGACTAGGGTTAGTGTGCTTAGCCACGCAGTGCTTCAAACTTGGGAAAGCCCACCCGTTGAGACTGCTAAGTTTAATGTCACACTAGCAAACGGTATGAGAGTCAAGCCATTCGGGGTGCTTAAGAATTGGCCAGTGAAGATCGCAGGTCTCCAGTTCTCCGTCGACTTTATAGTCATGAAGGGAGTGGACTACGACATCCTATTAGGCTGACCCTGGATGCGCAACGCTAGAGTCATCGAAGATTGGGGTAACGCCTTGATCTTCCTTGGCAATAGGACGGACGCCGTGAGAGTAGAGATGCACACTTGGAAGACCTCACCAGTCGACTTAGATGCCATCTCTGCTATGCTCAAGGGTAATGCTCAGGTCAAGAAGTCCTATGGGCCCTTGACCAAGTATATCCCATGCCCAGAGGACGAGCGGGATTGGATGCATGTCCTTGCTACAATCGACCTGCCGTTCTCTGATCACGAGGTGTATGAGCAAGCCATCAAAACAATCGGCAAGGCTAACAACACACCCTCCGTACCAGTCTGCATGATGGCAGGAAGCCTTCGTAGGAAACCGAAGCCAATCAACTTCCAAGTCCCAACCAACAAAAGGGAACTCCAGGAGATATTGGAATACCTAACGGACAAGCTAGCTGGCAATCCAGCTGTAAATTTCAAACCACTCTAGGATCTCTTAGATGAATCCAAGTGGCAATGGACCAGAGTGCACGACTTAAACCTCATGTATAATTGGGCCCTGGTTCCTGACCAACGACCAGAGATATACCAAGCCCTAGGAGACGACGAGCAGTCTGATGAAGAGAATTCTAACGACAAATACGAAGACTGCCAATCCTTCAGTGATGAAAGCGAGGGTGAGGTAGATACCATGGAATACGACACTAATGAACAAGAAATAGAGCAAATACAAGCAGACTCCAAGCCGCAGAAAAAGAGTATCTTCAGGATGGGGCAAGGAGTCATGCGCATGGAGTGTGATCGCACCTGGTTGGAACACATAGGAGCCATAGACCTTGAGCAAGTAGGCCTAGCCCAGCCAGGAATGACATCAGTACTTAGACTGAATCACCATCTGAACTGCGCCCACCAGGGGAGACCACCTCTTCTAGCGAAAACGGAGGGTTCGAATCTGAATCGGAGGTTAGTTCGGATAGTAATCCAAAAATCCCTAGGCCGCCCACAACCAGACGCACCAAGGGGGACCTACCTGTCCACCTGAGGTGCAGACGATTAAGGCAGGAAAAGGCAAAACAACCCAGGAATACATGAGCGGAAGAACAGCGAAAACCGCAGGACCTCCCTAAACAATTTACGAAATTCAAAAAAGGGGATAGGGTAGTAGTTCTGTTAGGTGCCAAACGTCAAGGGCAGACAAGGGAACCAATCGAAGGACCAGCCAAGGTCAAAGAGGTGGACCTAGCACTGGAAGGGGAACCACCCCGACCAGTCTTCATTGCCGATGACTTAACTGATGAAGAAGAAACGGGTCTTGTCGCTCTCTTGCGAGAGTACATAGACATGTTCGCCTGGTCCTTAGAAGAGCTTAAGGGGGTAGATCCGAGTGTTGTGACTCACAACATACCCATGATGCTAGACGCAATGCCGGTCAAGTAGCGACCATACCCTATGAATCCAAAACACGCTCATGCTGTCAAGGAAGAGATTGATAAGCTGATGAGAGCGGGATTCATTTACGAGATTGAGCACACAGACTAGCTATCACCCATAGTCATCGTGATGAAGAAGAATGGAAAAATCCGAGTGTGCGTCAATTACAAGAAGGTAAATGTTGCTACCAAGAGGGACAACTATGCGTTGCCGTACACCGAGCACATGCTTGAGAGAGTGGCAGACAAGGAAGCCTACAGTTTTCTGGACAGCTTCTCAGGGTACAACCAGGTGCAAGTGTATCCAGCGGACAGGCATAAGACTGCCTTCACCACTGAGTGGGGCATCTTTGCTTACATAGTCATGCCCTTCGGGTTGACTAATGCCCCTACCACTTTTCAACACCTCATGTGCACCATCTTTAAGGACATGCTTCACAAGGAGTTAGAAATCTTTGTCGACGACCTCTATGTCCACTCGACCTGGGTCGAACACTTAGACAAACTCCAAGTAGTCTTCGAGCGGTGTCTCTTATATCGTCTCTCCTTGAACCCCTTAAAGTGCTAGTTTTGGGTGAAGCATGGATGCATCCTAGGGCATGTGGTGTCGAAGAATGGCATTGCCACTGACTTCTCGAAGGTCAGGGTCATGTTGACCTTCCACCCCCAAACAACTACAAGGGAGTTCAATGCTTCCTAGGTTATACTGGATACTATCGACGGTTTGTACTGAATTATGCATTGATCGCCAGACCCTTGTACAAGCTGCTTATTGTCTTCGAATGGACTGAAGCATGCCAACGGGCATACGAAGAGTTGAAGAGGGCTCTAACCACAGCACCAATCCTACGAGCCCCAGATTGGACCATTACCTTCCACGTGCATATCAATGCTTCTAAGTTTGCCATGGGGGCAGTATTGTGCCAACCTGGCGAACACAATTTAGACTATCCAGTGAGCTTTGCTAGCAGACAACTCACTGAGACGGAAATGAACTACTCGACGACGGAAAGAGAGGGATTAGCCATGGTATTTGCTGTGAAGAAATTCCGGCATTATCTTTTGGCCACACCCTTTACCTTCTTCGTGGACCATCAAGCCTTGCTCTATCTAGTAAACAAACCTTGCGCTACAGGACGCATAGCTCGATGGCTCCTTCTGCTTTTAGAGTTCGACTTCTCCGTGGTGGTACGGAAGGGAAAACAACATTACATGGCTGATCACATGTCGCACATTCCCACTAGAGAAGCCGCTCAAGGTATTGTTGATGAATTACCCGACACCCATCTATTTAACCTTTCCAATGAGAGAGATCTATTTAAGGCTGATCTAACGCCATACTGGGCAGATGACATAGTCCAGCTGCTTGAGCACGGACTGCCTGACCCGACCGATAGAAAAAGCCCGACTTAGGCGATTAATCCTTAAGATCCAGCCCTATCAGTTGATTGCAAGCCAACTCTATAGGCTGGGGCAAGATGGATTGCTGCGTAAATGTGTTTGCGAGCATGAAATGCACGATGTGCTCTCAAAGATACACAACGGCATTACTGGAGGGCACTTTAGCAGGGATACGATAGCACGAAAGGTGATGCAGTCTCAACTGTGGTGGCCCACGCTTTTCCGCTTCGTTCCTAGCCTGAGAATAATACTTCAAGAATGATGGGAAGGGAGGGAGGCATGGACACAACGCCTAGTTGAACTCGAACGCCTCTCGGAGACTCGTCTTCTAGCCATCCATGCGCTGATATGTGAGAAAGCCCGACGCAAGAGCTGGTTTGACCAGCACATCAAGCAGCGCGAGTTCGAACAGGGTGACTTAGTGCTCCTCTACTCAGTTAAGGGGCATAAGCAAAAAATGAAATTTAGAGGTCTTGGACCCTTCAAAGTTCATGCAATCAGCAGAATAGGCAATGTCGAACTTGAGACCCTTGACGGTGAAGAAATAGGCTTCTTCAATGGCAGTCGTGTCAAGAAGTACTACCCTCCTACACATCCTTTACATGAGCCACCGATGTTAGAACTGCCTGTCAAAGTACGAGTAGCCACAATCACTGAAATCGACAATGAGGATGAGGAAGCCGTAGAACCCGCATACCTCCATATTACGGTCACAGCAAACCAAACATGCGCTTTCAACGCCTTGATCAACGAGGGAGCAGACTTCAATGTCTTAACCCACGACATTGGACTCAACTTGGCAGACCACAACTTCAGCCCACTAATGTAAAATTAAGCCCATATGGGGCCCATTCCTACGCACTACTCAGCAAGTGCAAAGCAGCCGTTTCTATCGAGTCTGAGATTGTTCCAATGATTTTTTACGTGTTGCCAAATGCTAAAAACGCAGGTACAGTCACTGCTGGGGTGAACTTTCAAAAAGCAGATCCACTGCAATGTTGATTACATGTCGCAGCATATCCACCTCGCAATAGGCAACGCTCGCATTGTTACAGCTTTCAGCAAGGGCTGCGCGACCTCATCCCAGGCCACAAAGCCACCGATAGAAACATATGTAGTCAAGTCTAAGGAGGGGGGTAGTGCGCGGCCGCCACTCCTCGAATTTCATAGACCATAACTCATAGCAACCAAAGCTAAGACCCTACAGCCTCGCCTTCAATGGATGCCTAAATAGTCACAACAGCCGCCTCGGAGTCGACGCTCCTACCCCTCATAAGGCCAGAAACTCTAAACCTAGGAGGCCCAAACGCAATTACAGGAATAGACGTGTAATCAATCAAAGATGGGTTTCCCAAAGCCCTCTTGCACACACAAGGCTACTATGAGGGCAATGCTTAGCTATGGATACCTAAGGCCCACACGGCCAAAGGCACCACTCGTACGCCAGCCTCAAGCTTGATCATCCCAAACACCGTAAAACCTCAAAACCACAAGCCGCAGAGCCTCCCTGACCCGCAACCTTCAAGTTCATCCATGCGTGAACCCAAAAGAGTCGCCCAAGCCTATCGACCCAAGTGACAGCCAACGTCACGAGAGTCATCACCTACCAAAGTCAATCCGACTTCCCAAATCCATCCTGAAAGCAGCAGGCCGCCACTCAAGGCTGCTACTAACCCAGCCATAGTCCCAGCGACCCAATCGCAAGCTCAAGAACACTCACAACCGCAACTTTTCGTCGCCAAAGGCTCAAGTCCTATCAAAACCCAACCACCCGTAGGCCTTCAATCCTCTTACGAGAGGAAATCCTTTCTCACACTAGCAGCTGATTTAGCTTAAGAAACAGGGGATGACGTGATGGATTGCATTAAGCGACTGGACGCCACTTTTGTGTCGCTAGCTCTGAGCTACGATCACCTCGACTTAGGCCTATTGGACGAATCCTTCGCAACCGAAGTTCAAACGATGCCTTGTCCTTGGGAAACGTTTGAATTCGCGTTCGCAAAAGCTGCTACCTCCGCTGCTAAATTGCTCAGCACTGAGATCTCCAAAGAGCAAGCAATCAAACAACGCCTCATCACGTCGTATGATCAGCAAACCACTTCTACCATCACTGACCAAGAAGTTGCAGAGCTATCAAGACTTACTGAGACGGAATCCTAGTTCTTAAGGCATTGGTACACTCTTAGGTTGCAATGGGAAGTTGAAGGATGCCGAATAATGACCAACGCTGAGTAGTGCCGCGCTATCAAAACAGCAGAGTACGACCCCACATATGTCACGCCAACCTCATATTGAGTGTTAACCACTCTGCGAGGCCGTCCTATAGAAGAACACATCAAAGGGCACCCCTACCTCGACCGCTTGTTGATCGAGGAGGAGTTACACATTGCTAGCCGAGTCAACTCGGGTGACTTCCTAACAGATGTTCTCACATACATCACCCAAGTGGGGACTAAACCCTTTGACCTGGACCACGAAGCTCATTGGGAATACAATTCCAATTTCTATACTTAGCTCCTTCACAAGTAACCCCTACACCCCCATGCCGAAAGCCCTTAACCTTCTAACCCTAAATCCTAGGAAGGATTCTTCTCAAGCTGGAAGGGGAGGGGGGTAAGGTGAATCAAATCAGAATCAGTAAATCAAATCAAAGTCAGTGAAACACATAGACATATATTATGAAAAACGGATGGGGTAGGAGAAGGGCATGGAAATTTTGAAGTAAAGGGCAAAAAGTCAAAGTCTGAAAAGGAGAATCTACATTGGATCTTAATGAATTCATTCAAAAGCGCATAGAGTTTTTCTTTTTCAGCAAATTATTATGTCGCAAGCACTAATGAAAAGTACTGTTTATGACAGGAACAAAAGATGTCGTAGCAAGACCGCACCCACCGACTCCCGTTCACAGACGAGAAAAGAGAGCAATATCGCATCTACCTAGAAAATTGCGCCTTCGGCCAGCTTAAGTTTCGAACTGTCTGCAACATAGAAGTTGTGGTGGCTAGGGAGGAAGCAGCTAGGGAGGGTGGTCGAGCAATGTAACCTCAGCAAGTACCTTGAAAAATTCTCACAAGAGCCGAACCACCTGAAGTGTGTAGAGTTCCTCAGATCATATGACCCAGACCAAGAATGCGGTACAGTGACGGTGGGTAGAGGAGAAAGTGCCAAGCAGGTGCAGGTCTGTCTAGACCCAGCCTTGGTGGAGAAGGCATTGGGATTGGAGCCAAAGACGGAGAGAAAACAGAAGAGGGATATCTATGTGATGTTGAAAATGAAAGAGGAGGTGCTCACCAATGACGGCATCAGCATCCTAGACATCCCCGACACAGAAGCTAGGCTGCAAGCAAAGCTAGTACGTGTCCTCTTCTCCAGCCAGTGCTACAACTCCCTGATGCATCGAATCAGTGTGCCTATGCTAGAGAACATAGCGGCCCACACTCTGGACGAAGTTGACTGGAACGGGTATGTACGAAAAACTATCGACCAGGCAGCCAAAGCATTGGCTTTAGGAAGTGTGCGAGCAAGTGGAGGGTCTCCAGCCTCCAAGGCTACAGAGAGGAAGAAAGCTTCATCCAAGGCCTCTTACATTGGGTATGGAGATGTCTTAACGGTGCTTATCCAGGAGGCCGTGAAGGAGGCACAAGAGGCAGAAGAGGGGGAGGGGGAAACACCCGACAAATCGCCTCCTCATCAACACCAGGAGAGGTCCAGTGATAGGACTGAGACCGAGGCAGAAGGGGAAGAATAGAAAAGCAAAAAGTAGGTCAAGGAGACCGAAAAGAAGGCAGCACAAAAGAAAAAGAAAAAGGATGACGAGGGCCGCAGGAAAGAGAAAGAGGACTTAGAGAAGGCCAAGAGAGAATCCCTTAGGGAGGCCAAGGAGAGGGAGAAGAAGAAAAAACAGGAAGAAAAAAAGGAAAATGAGAAAATACAAAAGGCTAAGAAGGCATCAAAGCAGGAGGTAGAGGAGAGAAAAAGAAAGGAAAAGGAAGAAAAAGAGAAAAAGAAGGAAGAGCAGAGAAAGGCAGAAGAAGAAAGGCGAAGAAAGGTTGATGAAGAAGAGGGAGAACTAAGAAGGAAGAAGGAAGAGGACCTGGCCGAAGCTACATGCTGGTCCATCGAACAACAATGCAGAGCTGATGAACTGGGGAGTTTGAGCCCACATAGAGAAGAAAGGCCTGGGTCAAGCACACAGGTGCCGGAGATTGTACCGCCCGCCGTCACTGAGGGCAAGGGCAAGGCCCCAATCCACCCAATTTCTACTCTATTGGTGCCTCCCACCGAGCCAACCACTGTCACTCCCAGCATCGCCACTAGTATAGACGTATCAAATCTTGTGGCATGGATGCAGTACTTCATTAACAAGGAGATAGCCCAAGGGACGAGCACTGAAACTACGGCTACAGGGCAAAAGCGGCCAGCCACAGACGCAGAGTCTAGGCAAGATCGTAAACGACAAAAGATGGAGGCCTCGACAACACCCATCCAAACAACGATGACGCCGCCAACTAATTACGATGAATACGTCGTCGAGCTACTCTCGCAATTGGAGAGAGCTAAGGAGGAACGAAAGGTAGCGGTGGCTAAGTTGGCCGTTGAGAAGGAATCAATAGCCACCTTCCAGCTTGACAAAACAAGGATGATAGCCATGCAACAAAGGGAGATTGGAGATCTCAAGCAGGAAATAAAGGCTAAGGATGACAGAGAAGAGCACTGGAGGTAGCAGCTCAAGAATGAAACACAGGAGCTGGTGAAGATGCAAAGAGAACATAAGCTCTTGATAATGCAATACCACGAGCTCATTACAAAAATTGCTAAAGTTGAAGAGCTCATGGCTGAACTCAACGCTAGGGATGAGAAAAGAAAGCAAGACATGGAGGAGCAGCAAGAAGAGATTGAGCGCCTAACCGATCAGTTGAACTTTGAAAGAGAAGAACAGGAGAGGCTAATCAAGGAATTGGAGGACCAAGAGCAAAGGTTTATGATACTGACCCTGAAGCAAGGGGAGAGCATGGAGGAAATGAACAAGAAAGCAGAGGAGTGGGCGGTGCATAATGAGAAGAGGGTGAAGACACTGGCACGGCGCCTTGCTCTGGTAGAAAAGGAAAAGATCATTGCAGAGAGCAAGGGAGAAGCCGCCCAAGTGGCCTTCGGTGCCCAACAAAAAGCCTTCCTCGACACCATCATAGACACTACCCGCCCAAAGGAGGGAGAGCCGTTGGAGGTGGCACAAAGGAAGCTCAGCATTACACGCAAAGCCCTACACGCAGGACTGCAAATGCCACCCCAACCAGCGGAGGTTAGGCTAAGCCTAGACGAGCAACAGAAATACCTACTGCTGGCTGGCCTAACCCCCCAGAAAGTGGATGCCCTAGGATTTGAAGAGAGAGCACCACAGGGAATCTGATAGGGGGAGGAAGCCGAACTCGAAGTCGACATGAACAGATTTAGAGAAGATGTGATTCCACAACCCCCCTCGCCGCACATTCAGGAACAACAACCACTTGACCCGCCCCTGGACAGACAAGCCACACTCAAGGAACGACAAAAAAAGTTGGTGGAAGAAGCCAGAAGGCAGCTGCAGGCCAAGCCAGTCGTGCGGCCATCCGCATCCCTCCCACCATGCCCCGATGACCTCCCAATGCAATTCCACGCGGAGCTAGTGGTCTGGGAACAGCTGGAAATCGAAAAGGACCCTTTCTCTTTCAGCTTTCTTATGCCTGACAGCCTGAGAAGGGTCCTGCCGATTAAAGTAATGGAGGAGGTGATCGCGGGGCTGGCAACCGACTGGGCCAAAAATGGCTGGACGACAGGGCAAAAACCCCCACTCTGTGGGGCATGGAGAAAGCAGAATTTTGGCAGGACAAAGCATACGAAGTGCCACACACCGTAAGGGGCTACAACTGCCAACCCCTCTGGAGAAGGCGAATATGCAATACTAACATGCTCGCCTGGATGGCATTTTGCAACACCCTACCCTACGAGAGGAATGACCCCACATTCATGGCGTATCCTCATAGGGTAGGCGTGGATTTTGTCGCCACCCTCCATGGGAGGCATGACTTCCCCATCATCTACAATTCCAATGCCACCTCCTTCGAGGATGCTCTACTTTTTTATTTAGGAAGCCTAACCGACTCCATGACGCGCTTCCTCATGGAATTCTCCTCCTGTCCCGATCTCCCACTTTCATAACTACGTGTAATTACCTTAGGCTTCTTAAGCTCCTACTCAAACAAGATCTGGCAGTGTAGGAAAATGGCTTGCCTCCCCTCTTTTTTGATCCCAATGCTATTGATAGCTGCGCTATGGCCCGCTTAATGATGAGAGCTAGCCTACTACCTTCCTTTTGCCTAGCTCTCCTAAAGGATATGAGTGACAGCCAATTCACTAGGTGTAATCACCCCTTCCTTTCCACCACCTCTCTCCACGTCCGCATGAACCTGAAAGGGTACATGCAAAGCCACCAATTTTTGCGCAAATCCATCCGCCCTCCTTCCCCGCCTCGTTCAGACGAAGAGGATTAGGTCTAGCTGTCATTCATTCCACCAAAAAAAAAAGACTGGTCAACATCACCCACTTGTAGAAGTACTTATCACCTCAAAAAGCATAATCACTGCACCTAGGGGTTCTTAAGTTAGGCATGTCTGGTGGCTTCGGTCGGCCGGCTCCACTCCCAACCCCCTAGTCCTTTTTGCTCCCCCACTTCACGCTTAGGGCCCATCAAGGATAGGACACACCCAGGGAGGTAACACTCACCTCAGGTTAGACCTGTCACCCTAAGCCACTGGCACTGCACCCCCCTTGGCACAAATGGGGTCCTCAAGTGTGGGACATCACCCAGGCTCGACCCACCTCCCCATTCCACTTGCACGAGCACAATGCACCAACACGCTGAGGGTGCACCCCCCTTAGGTAGAGCACCTCACCTTCTCCTTCAGGCATCCCAAAAGCGTCAAACCACCAACTTCGGAGGCCCTCTTCAACCCATGACATCTAGTTAGCTGCTCCGACAAACATCATTCTTAAGCTTCCACAAGCACCTGAGTTTACATGTGGCCCTCACCCTTACACCAACCCAACGCCGAAGTGCCATGGAACTAGCACCTGTCTAGGAGGGGGGTAATGTTAACCCCAAGTCGAGATGGTGAAAAAATGAAGGAAAAAGCAAAAAGAAGATGGAAAAAGAGCAAAAACACGCAGGTGGCCTCTAAAGATGAGTTGGGGCAAAAAGTGCAACTTTAAATAAAAAGGTGCCTCAAAAAACTCGAAAAACTCTTGTAAAAGAGCGCCAGGCTCCCTCCTGTGCCGATTGTAAATTATTAGATGGGCGTAGGCTAGAGGCATAAGGCTAGAAGAGGGAAATGGAAAAAGGACCTTGCCACAATGGTCGGTCATGTAAAAAAGGGATGGGTGCCCATGGGATTTTAGGGTTTGTATATATAAAGTTCAAAAAGTGAATAAGAGATCATTCTTTGGTGTGTGGCAACAAGAGTCTTCTTCTTATTCTCTCCTTCTCATCTTCTTTCTTGTGTGCTCTTGAGAGAGGGAGTGTGAGAGTGTGAGGTAATAAGTGTGTGAGAGTGAGGGATCAAGAGGGTGAAGCTCTTCACCATCTCCTCTTCTCTTCTTCTCTTCTCTTCTCTCTTCTTGCGCGCGCGGCTATGCAGGATGGAGCTTGGAGGTGGAGGAGGCTTGAGGATGCTCGAGCTTGCATCTAGGATCGTGGAGCTACCGGCATGTGTGAGAGAGGAAGCAACTCATATCGGCACTAAGGTAAGCTCACTACACTCGTAGGATCGACGGCGTGTCGGCTAGGTGAAAGATAGCCATTAGAGCTCGCTTAGAATACTTGAAACAATAAGCGATCCATGGGTCTTGGCGGTTGAGCGAAAGCTCCCACATTGGGTCTCTTTCTTTTGGAGTATGCTTTTTGAACTAAACGTCTTTCCTTATAGCATAGCTTCTGCATACGATTTCTTGTGCTGCACTTTGGTCTCAATGTTTCGTACATGGTGTGCAGATTATGTGATCTTATATTGTATGTATTCTCTTAGCTAGCTATGTGGAATTCAATAATCATCAATGAATTTCCTTTTGGACAACATTCCATTCCTCACTTTCAAGGATTCCTTGGGTGGAAAGTAAAGATGGTGCTAATTCTTGAAGGTGATGACTTTTTTTATATTGTTCTTGGTAATTATGAATGTCCACCTCAAGCAATTGATAAGCTCATGATAATACCCTTGTAACTAAAGGACCTATCTTTGAAGAATGGAAAACTCTTTATAATGAGTAGGTCAAACATGACAAAGCAGCTCGTCGGTATATTATTTCTACTCTCTTATTCTTGATATATGTAATCTATCAACCTCACAAGCTATATGGGAGTATTTGATAGCAAATTTTGAGAAGAAATCTATTACATAAATACTTTATCTTCATAGTTAGCTCATTGAGTTACAATACAAGATCGGAACTTCTATAACAACACATATTGAATCATTCAAGAACATTATCAATCAGCTTCCTACTGCTAGTGATGTTATTCCACATAAGCAATTGGTAACACAGCTTCTTAATATTGTAAAGGATCCTGCTTATGATAATATTATTACCATATTATCTAACAACGATAGGATTAATTTTGATCAAGCTTATATATCTTTGATTGAAATTCACAACAACATGAACAATGACACATAAATCAAGAAACACTTATGATCTCACAAGAGGATACACAATCAAAACAAGGCGACCGAGCTTTACTTGCTCAAAGGCATCCCTTTCCATGCTCTACATGTAGGAGTCATCGTGGTGGTAACTTCTCTCGTCTCAAGTTTCCTAATAGACATTGTTTTTATTGTAATAGAAATGGTCACACTACAGATGATTGCTGGGCAAAACAATATAATGAACATGGTATTACAAGTAAACAACCGCGTTTATCTAGAGATTATTCTCCTTGTGACTACTGCAAAAAGAGTGATCATCCAACCCATCTATGTTTCAAGTGGCATTTTGCTTCAAATCGTAACAGAGCATATGCTGCTACATACATGACAACACTACTGAAGAAGCAAATTGTGTGAGTTATTATATCTCTTTAGAAAGGATACTTCATGTTCATGATGGATCCCTTTTTCTTATTGATTCTGGTGCTACAGGAAACATGACATATCAGTCCCAATAGTTACATAATTATCATTCTATTCCTGTCAAGAAATTGGTTTATCTTGCTGATGAGACAACCTGCCAAGTCAAAGGTATAGGTGATTTATATCTCGGTACTCTTTCTTCAACAAGAATTCTGCATGGAGTTTTACATGTCCCAGATCTACAAAGGAATCTTCTTTCAGTTGAAGACTTCTAGATCTTGGTCTATTTGTTGGTTTTGACCATAGCAAGTGTCGCATTGAAAAAGATGGCCAAACCATAGCTATTGCTCCTCGAAATGGTAATCTTTTTTAGTTATCCTTAAATAAAGATGTTGCAAACATTGTTGCAACTCTCCTGGTGATCTTAACAGCAAAATATGGTAGCATCGCTTTGTTCATTCTGATTTTTCTAAACTTGTCGATCTTTATCAATGTGATCTTGTTCAAGGTATGGAATTCAAAGCTCGTCCTCATATGATTATTTGTGAATATTGTGCACTTGGAAAGAATTTTTACAAAACCTTTTCCATTTCCACCACAACTCATTCTGGAGATTTGCTTAATCTTATTCACAGTGATATTTGTGGATCTTTTCCTCCATCAAAATCTCAATATCGTTATTTCATGACTTTTATTGATGACTTCTCAAGATACACCATTTTTTTTCTCTTGCAACACAAATCAAAAGTGTTATTATCTTTTAAGCAATATCAAAAAGCTGCGGAACTTCCTACTGGTCATCGCATCAAGAAACTTCGCAGTGATAATGGTAGAGAATACATTTCAAATGATTTTGATGATTATTGTAATAATCAGAGTATTCATTATGAATATACAGTTCCCTACTCTCCTCAACAGAATGGTATTGCTGAACATAAAAACAGGACTATTCTCAATGCCATGCGATGTATGCTCATTCATTTTGGCTTATCTCGATGTTTCTAGACTGAAGCAGTCTTAACAGCAGTATTTGTGAAAAATCATATTCCTACAATTGCTCCTTCATCTGGTAAAATATTGATTACTACTTGGAGAGATGAAACTCCTTCCATTTCCTGTTTTCAAACTTTTGGATGTATTGCTTATATTCATATACCCAAAGAGACTCACAGGAAACTTGATCCTCCTAGTTTGAAAGTTATTTTCATTGGATATTTAACTTTTTCTAAGTGATGCAAGTTTTATGATCCATCTTCTAAGAAGGCAATGATATGTCGTGATGCTATTTTCAATGAGCAACTTATGGGCAACACATTGTCTCAAGAGGATGCTGGGAAGAAGTGGTCACTAGAGGACGTTGATGATACAAAGTCATTACTCACTTCTTTTCCTTTTCTATATGATGATGAAACTCCTTCACGGGATAATATTGACTCTTCAAATCAAGATTCACAACCTGCACCTATTATTGTTGATGGCGATCTTGGCATTGATCTTTATGTTGATCTTTCAATTCATAGTGAGCATGGTACTTGTCATATTTATGATGCTAATATTCTTGAGAATGCTCTCAATATTTGTGAAGACCATGTCTCTTATAGTGATGCCATGTCATCCCCACAAAAGGAACAATGGCAAGAGGCCATGGAAGCTGAGTATGAATCTCTTCTCTCAAAAGGTATATGGTTTCTAGCTGAGTTACCACCTAGACGTATTGCTATAAAATGCAAGTGGGTTGAAAAGACTAAAACAAAAGCAGATGGAACATTTGACAAATTCAAAGCAAGGCTAGTTGCCAAAGGTCTCTCACAAATTGCATGGGTTGATTATCAAGAAACTTTCTCACCTATTGTGCCTATTACCAGTATTCGGGTCTTGTTAGTTTTTGTTGTTGAGTTTGATTTGGAGGTTCATCAAATGGATGTGAGAACTGCATTTCTTAATGGTGATTTAAAGGAAGAGATATACATGGAGCAACCAGAGGAATTTGTAGTCAAACATAAGGAAAATATTGCTTACAAACTTCATCGCGCACTCTATAGTCTCAAACAATCTTCACAAGCTTGGAATCAAAAGATTGATCTCTTCCTTACAAAACAAGGTTTTATCTTTTGTTCTTCGGATCCTAGCTTATATGTCAAGCGTTGCAATGATAGTTTTGTTATTCTTGCTCTATATGTGGATGATACCATACTTGTTTCTAACAATCTCAACTTCCTTCAACAAGTAAAGAAGGCTTTATCTTCTACATTTGACATGGTCGATCTTGGAGATATACACTCATGTCTTGGTATTCAGATTACTGCATCAAACAAAGTTCATTGAAGATATTATTCAGAAGTTTGGTTTGGGTTCTGCACATCTTGTTAGTACTCCTTGTCTTGTGAGCTCTACCAAAAACTCTCACTTTCTTGCGGAACGATGGAGAATCAACATTACATCAACCTTATGCTAATCTTGTTGGATGTCTTCAATTTGTTAGCTTAAATTCTTCCCTTGACATTATTTTTGCTGCAAATTTTTCTTGGAAAACATCTTAGTTATCCATGCCTTAAACATTGGACTATAGCTAACTAAACGAGTTTTGAAGTATTTGAAAGGTAAAGATTTTGGGTTGGTTTATCAATGCCAACAAAAATCTGATTCTCTACATTCACTTCAACTTTTGGGCTATACAGATGCAGATTGGGCAAGCTCTCACTTATCTATGCGTTCTACAAGTGGAAATTGTTTATTTATCAATGGTTATCTTGTTTCTTGGACTAGCAAAAAACAACGTTGTGTTGTTGTTTCCACTACAGAGGCTAAATATGTAGCAGCATCTTTAGTGGCTCAAGAGTTAGTATGGCTTCAACAAGTTCTATCAGATATTGGCTATCCTCCTCTCTCCAATACACCACTTCGATGTGATAACCAAAGTGCTATTAGTCTCTCTAAAGACCATGTTCAACATAACAAGTCTAAACATATTGCATTGCATTATCATTATATTCGATATGAAGTAAAGAAAGGCACGATCATGATTAAACATTGTTCAAGTGATCAAATGATTGCAGATATATTCGCGAAAGGACTCAATGAAGCACGCTTCACTCTACTACGCTCGGAACTTGGAGTTGTCTCAACTTCAATCTTTGGGAATTAATCTACTATGACATTGTAGTGCCATTGTGCATACTCCTTGCATGCACTATACACTTCACATATGCACATACACCTCAGACCTCTTGATCATCTTTGTCCTCAGAACTCTTGGTCATCTTTGTACATACATATTCAGTTTCACTTCATATGCATGGATTCACTTTACATGCACACAATAATCCTTCCTAATCATGTTTGTACATTTGTATATAGGAGCTCGAGTTTTTCCCTTATGTTCCCCAAGGGTTTTTTCATCCACAACTAGAGACCCTTGTTTGAGTGGGGGTGTTGGAGCTATAAATAGCTCACCTTATCTAGACTAGGTCTCACCTATATATATGTAGATTGTGATCAATATGATGTAGTCTTTGGGAGTGTATATGGTGTGTCTCTTCTCTCCCTATCGCCTCTCTACATATCTTCTCTCTCTACAACTCAACAAATATATTATTCTAAGTCCTGATTTACCCATTTGTTTGACCATCAGTCTGTGGATGATTGGATGTGGATAACTTAACTTGGACTCCAAGGAGGTTGCAAAGCCTATTCCAAAAACTAGATATAAATTGGGGACCCCGATTCGCTAATGATGTCATCTAGGAGTCCATGTAATCTAATAATGTATATGAGAAATATTCTAATGGTAGTTGCGCCTATTATGGTCTTAGTGGTAGGGATGAAATGTGCCATTTTTGTGAACTATCTTCCACAATAAGAATAGAGTCATATTTGTTTGATTTGGGAAGATCTGTTATGAAATCCATGGATAGAGAAGACTAGGGTCACACTGGAATGGGCAAGGATTGCAGGAGGTCATGTGGTTTGTGATGAGGTACCTTGGCCCTGTTGCAGGTATCACATGATTTTATATATTCCTTATCCACATTTGGGGCCACCAAATATCCCTTGAAATAAGCTCTAAGGTCTTATTAACTCCAAAGTGACCTTAACTTCTTTCCACATTTGGGGTGTCATGAGGTTGTTAGAGTATCTAGAGTCTCAGCTCTCTTGGAGGAATGTAAAGTAGATCCTTATAGTATAACAATCCATTAGTTTCCTAAAACTCACAAACTTCATTTCCTTTTCCCTCTTGATTTTTTCTCTTGACATTGTTGGCCAAATCATCATCCGCCAGGGCTTCATGGATTAACTGGATCAAGGTAGGTTCGTCTTTGGTGACAACTGGAGATGGCTGCTAGTTGAATGCGCTTTGGCTTGAGTAGTATTGCTCGTTGTTGATCAAAAGATTCTTCTCCCTTCTTAGATGCCATAGGTAGAATATTTTTTATAAAGCATCTAATTGGCATTGTTGGCATCCTCGGCCATAGGTGATGATAAAGTCAAACCTAGATAAGAAGTTACTATAGCGGGATTGTCTTTGATTGAGGATGGGGGATTGCCACACAATATTCTAGATTTTTGTGATATGTATAGAGGACTACACCCTCTAGATGATGATGCCAAGTATCAAAGGCATATACAATGGCAAGGATTTCTTTGTCATGGATCTTATAGTTTGTCTCTAGAGGGGAGAACTTTCTTGAGTGGAATGCCACTGGATGCATATGGCCATCATCTCCATGCTAGGATGAGATGGCTCCTAAGGCATAGTCTAATGCATTGGTCTCCAAGACAAATGGCTTGGTAGGATCTGGGTGGACTAGAATTGGGACAATGAGGTGAAAGTGGTCTTCAGGGTTTGAAAGGCCTTCTCGACCTCTGGGGTCCATGAGAACTTTGAGATTCTTGTGAGTTTGGTGAGTGGTGTGACTATCTTTGAGTAATCCTTGATAAATATTCTATAGAAGTTGGGAAAGCAAAGGAAACATTGGACATCGCAAATACATGTGGGTGTTTGCCAATCAAGAATAGTCTCAATCTTCTTGAGGTCCATGAGGATTCCTCTCTGGGAGATATTGTACCCCAAGAATTCCACTTCTGGCTGATGGAAAAAACACTTCTCAAGTTTTGCATATAGTCATTTTTCTTTTAGCTTTTCCAAAACTAATTTTACATGGTGCTCATGCTCCTTTGGATCTTTTGAGAATATCAAGATATCATCCAAGTATATAACTACAAAATCATCTAGATACTCTCAGAAGATATCATTCATCATATGTTGAAACACTACAAGAGCATTGGTGAGATTGAATGGCATAACAACATACGTGAAATGACCATACCTTGTGTTGTGGAAGACTGTCTTCCATTCATTTCCTTCTCTGAGCCATACAAGATTGTAAGTCCCTCGTAGATTAAAATTTGGGAAGATCTTGGCTTTCCCAAGGCATTCCAAGAGCTTTGGTATCAACACCAAAGGGTATCGATTCTTAACTGTTATTTTGTTGATTCCTCGATAATCCACACACATTCGAAGTGACTCGTCTTTCTTCTTTATGAACAGAATTGGAGCTCCAGTAGGAGACTTCTAGTGCCTAATGAACCCCTTAGCTAAGTTCTCATCAATGTTCTTATGTAGTTTAGCTAGTTCATCAGGGGAGAGCGTGTAGATGGGTTCAAAAGGTGGTTGAGCCCCCTCATGGAGTTCTATAGTGGGCAAGAGATATGCATTCTTTTTTTCAAAGACATCTTGGAATCCTTGATACTGGCTTGATAGCTTGATTGACTCATCCTTACTAGATTCTTGAGCTGGTATATGATATATCATGTAGGTCAGTTCCTACCTTGCTGTGTACATAAAGGCTTTGGCTCCTAGATATACTGACTTTCCTTGATTTTCATGACGTGTAATCTTTTGCTTAACCTAATCAATGTCTAGGTTGTGTTTCTTTAGTGAAGGCATCCCAAGGATGACTGGATTCATGGGACTAGATATGACATTAAAGCATATACAAGATTTGTGATCGCCAAGTATCACCATGAGTGGTCAGGTTTCCTTGGTAATATCTCCATATACTAAAGGTCTTCCATCCACGAATTCAATTGGTGCAGGATTGGTCTTTTGGAGTACTAGAATGCGGTATCTATTCACAAAGCTATCATCAATGAAACATATAGAGGCCCAAGAGTTGACTAGAGATTTAAGGAAAAAAGTCTTTCTTGGCAGGATCATCTGGACTATGACAAAGAAAAGTTTCCATAGATGTGGCTAGAAACAAGAGGCCCTTTCATATATCAAGGTCCAGTTGTAGAGTCTCATTTACAACCGGACATCCTCGTTTTCCTGCTCGAGGGTGGTTATAGTAACTCTTGGGATTCTTGTCCTCTTATTTGGGGGAAATTTAGGGTGATGTGTCCAAGATTTCCACAATATAGACATAGACGATTCTTTCTTCATCTTTACTTTTCTTATGGGGTCAAGGGTTGGAATTTGGTATTATCTATTTGCATTGGTTCAAGCTTGGTTTCTTCTTTGATTGGGGCTGGGTTCCATTGGCGAGGCCTTAATTCTTTTCACTTTTCTTGCTTCCTCTCGAACAATCTATTATCACACTGGATAGTTCACATGATATAATCGTTGAGTATTTTTGCTTCAAGCATAGGTCCTTGATGTCATCTCGAAGACCCCATCTGAATTGGCTAATAAAATAGTCCTTATGCCAAGTGAGGTCATAGACTAATTGCCTAAATTTAGACGCATAAGCATAGGCAGGGTGGTTACCTTGTCATAGTTTCTGAAGTTTTGTTTTTGCTACACAACCAGTGTCTGCATCTCCAAATGTGGAAGTGAGCTTGCAAAGAAATGCCTCATAGTTATGAAGTACTGGCATATTCTTTTCCAAGATTGGGGCAAACCATGATAAAGCTTGACTAAAAGAAAAGTCACAATGAATCCCACCTTGGAAGCCTCAATTGTTGGATATCTATCAGGTTGCATGCGAATATAAAGCTTTACTTGTTGCAGGAGTCCCCAAAACTTTGAACAATCACCATTGAACTTCTCTGGCATGTTGATCTTTGGTTCTCTTCTCAGAGGTTGATAAACATGCAGAATCATTTAATCACTTCCTCTGTTATTCTACGAGTCTCAGATTTGGTCTTGCATCTCTTGAAGCACATGGCCTGAATGCATAGGGTGTTCTATTTGAAGTTGCGCTTGTTGTTCATTCAAGTCTTGAATTTGTTGTTGGAGGTTTTGAAGGGAGGCCATGATTCTTTTAGTAGTCTTGCCAAATTGTTATGGGAGCACTAGATTATGCTTGAGAGACTAGACTAGATGCAAGATTTGTCACAAAATTTCTTATTACAAGATAATCCCACATAGGGGTACAAGGTACAATGATAACTTAACAAGATATGAAAAATCCCACAACTCGGGATTGTACGTATAGACAATAAGACTCGATAGGATACGAAGGATTCAACAACTGAGGACCACAAGTATGGATACAAGATATCAGAATTACAAGATCTCCGACAAGATACAAGACAATACTAGACAAGATCTCATACTACGAGATTACAAGGTGACAAGACAACATGAGTATAATGGAAGACAAGACAAGTCTAGATACCATGACTAGACAATAACTAGAATTGGAACTCGATGTTACTTACTTGGAAATCTCAACTCCTTGAGCTCCCATGATTGGTATTAGCAAGAGTAAGGAGCTCTATGGTGAGCTCTTCCTTTTATAGGTGTTGGAGGGCGGCTTAAGATCTTCTAGAATATTCCATGATGACATCATCAATGATACAGGTGATGATATGATATATCTTCTAGAAGGTCCTATGATGGCATGCCAAGGGCATGTCTGCATGGTTGGCTCGAGGATGTCCTATTAAGGGTGCATTTCATGGGGTGTGGATTCATATGGCATGAGCAAGAATTAATCCGTACACTTGATCATGGCATGTTTGTGGCATTGGGCAATATAACATATTTGGTATCGATGAGCTTGCAGCTCTTTGAATGTGATAGTGTAACGATCCTAGTAAAGGACATCACATACAGCATAATCGCTTGCATCCATATGAACCTCACAATGTTTATTCAAATCTATAATTTGCAATATTGGTGCACTCGTAGCAGGCCATTTGAATATTTAAAAACATTGATCGAGCTCACTAGTCTAAATAATTGATGGATGAATATGTTTCCTTTTGCTTTAGATACCCTTAAGCAAATGTATCAAGGGTTTAATAATATGTGCATATTTTTTTACAAATATTTGAAAATTTGAGTTCTTAATGAATTTTCAAAAAACCTAGTAAAAATATTTCACTTATCTTATGGTTTCTAAAATAGGTCAATCAAGCACTAGTACCTTTTTAGGATAAATCTAAATGCCATAAATTAAGATGACATGAGCAATCTTTTATAACTCCATGCAAAGGAATTTGTACTTGGATAGTTTGGCAAAAATTTGCTATCCTCTTAAGAGACATAAGACAATAGGCAAGTGTTTGACATGCTCCTGCAACAACTTACTATAAATAAGGATGTCGTCAAGGAAAATGACTATCTACTTTCTAAGATATGGACAAAATAAACCATTCATCCACATAGTTCTTGAGAACTTTTGGTTCAAGAAAGAACAGTGATACAATGACTGTCAAGCAAGGAGGCTCACCCAAAAGGATAGAAGTTGTACTTATGGTGCGCAGATCGGATGTCGTATGCTCGCGTAGTGAATGCCGGAAGGTCCCCAAGAACAAAAGAACTCTACTTTTTGCACAAAACTCAAGGTAAAAAGCATGCACGACATGAACAAGAGACCAATTGGGTGCAATCTCCCCCCATGCCTTGTGTGAGCGCTCCACAAAGCATGCATTTTATGTATTAATCATCTTCAAGCTCAAATCAAAATTTCACTTCCTTATTTGCATCTTCGATTTTCGGAGATCCGGATTGGTTCATTTTTCTTTTCAACCCAATTACAAAATAGCACGCTTTTGGCTTTTGAGTTTGCTTTAGCACAAAATAGAAATAAAGCTAATGGGCGGGCGCCCAAAGAGTCAGGCGTACCCAGTACAATGTCCAAATACAAATATCATAATCGTGCATCCATGCGCATACAAAATAATAAATAAATATCCAACGCCTCAATAAATAGGCGCGATAAAATATAGGCGCCATGCCTAAGGTATACGCCCATCAAAATATAAGTGATAACTTGAATACTCGCTATCCTCCAATGCTTTCCTCCACCACTGTTGCTATCTCTACACATCAACTGAAGCATTCACAATCGTTAGTAAAATAATACAATTAGACCAACAAAAGTGAATACCTAGCAGTCTTCAGCTACATAAATAAATCAACTGGTTAGAAATCAATCCTAACCTTAGTTTATTACGAGTGCGCACTCTAAACTCATAAACGTTTATTAATTTAATATGTATTTTGCGGAATCACCCGCTATGGAATCACCCATGTACACACTAAATTAATGAAACACCAGAAAAGAATAGGCGTCCCCATCAACTTCTCGCACAAAGAATCCACTTTGTGTATGAGCCCCGGTCATCAAAGTTTACGGAATCCACCGTAAAACCTCACGAAATCCACCGTGGCATGGAATCCACCGTGAAATATGCCTCCTGGCATCATACCCGCGGGGTGGGATAACAATTGACCTCAATTGCTATTAGCTCAATGTGGAGCTAACAGAGTGGGGAAAGCATTTAAGTCTCTAGCGTGCATCCATTGGGCTTTCTCTACGGGATGGTTCTTAAACTTGACTAAATATCTAGAATATCTTCGGCCTGTTCTAGTGGTCATAAAGTCAGTATCTATGATAGCTTCAAGTTCAAGTATTTCAGTCTCTTCTTCTAACAAAGGTGGGTTTTCATAAACATGGTATATAGGTAATTGGCCTCTAAAGGGTCGTAATAAACTAATGTGAAACGTGTTGTGAATTTTCCAGTGAATTGGTAATTCTAACTTGAATGCATTGTCATTATTTTTGTGAATGATCTTAAATGGTCCATAGAATCTAGGTGCTAATTTCACAACTGGGTGTTTATCTACACTGTAATCTACGTTTTTCTATTCTCAACCAAACATAGTCATCAACTTTGAAATTCATTGCTTGTCTTTTCTTATTGGCTTGTTTGGTATATGATTGCTGGGCTTTGGCAATCATGTCTTTAACCTCATCAAAAATAGTAGCGTGCATAGTAGCAATATCATCAGCACTCTGAATTCTATTTGATAAAGATGCAACAGGTATAGACAATCTATAACCATAAATCACTTCAAACGGTGCTTTCTTTGTAGATGTGTGTGGTGTATTGTTATATGCAAACTACAGTAAATGCAATGTGTGTCCCATGTCTGTGGTTTAGAAATAGTGTAAGCACGTAAAAGATCTAAAATAGTACTGTTAGTGGCTTCTGTTTGTCCATTAGTTTCATGATGAAATGCAGATGAAAAATCAATTTTTTGTCCCTAAATTAGCAAACAAAGTAATCCAAAAGTTGTTATAAAATCTAGAATCATGATCAGAAATAATAACTTTTGGTAATCCATGATTAGTCAAAACAGTTTTCAAAAACAATTGTGCTGCCTGAGATGCTGTTAAAGTTTTCTTACATGGAATGAAATATGCTTGTTTACTAAACCTGTCTACTACAGTCCAAATCATGTTATGGTTAGCTTTAGTATTAGGTAAACCAGTAATAAAATCCATAGAAATTTGTTCCCATGGTCTTGATGGAATAGATAAAGGCATAAGTAATCCATACTGTTTACCATGATGTCTCTTAACTCTTTGACAAATCAAACATTCAGAAACAAAATTAGATACATCAGTGTCCATATGTGGCCAATAAAAATCTTTAGTTAATGCACGTAAAGTAGATATGATACCTCTATGACCTTGATATGGAGGACAATGAATCTCATTCAAAACAAAATATCTGAATGGAATTGTAACACATAATCTCTTTTCATAAAACATGAATCCATCATTATAAGACAATGAATCAATAGGAATCTAGTTATTTCCAACTAATTTATTCCAATTAGTATGAAAAGTAATGTCCTGATGATAAGTATCTTTCATAGGAGTTAGAGAATCAAATGATATAACAGAAATATTATGAATGGTGGGTCTTCTACTTAATGCATCGGCCACTACATTTTCTTTACCTGGTTGATATTGGATAATCGGATGAAAACTCTGAATAAAGGCTGCCCATTTGATATGTCGGTCAGATATTTGGGGTTGGCTAAGTAAATGTCTAATACTTTGTTGATCAGTCTTAATCATAAACTCAGAACCCATTAAATAATGTTTCCATTGTCTTAAAGCTTGTACTACAGCTAGTAATTTTTTATCATATGTGGAATATTTAAGTTCGGAGGGTTTCAGTTTACAACTAGAATAGGCTATGGGATGATTATCTTGCATAAGTACGCCTCCTATTCTAGATCCGCTAGCATCAGTAACTACTAAAAAGAATGGTCTATTAAAATTAGGCATTTGTAATACAAGAGCATGGGTTAATGCGTGTTTCAATAAGTTAAAAGATTTCTATTGATTATCAGACCAATGATAAACAATCCCTTTCTTTAAAAATTTAGTCAATGGCAAAGCAAGTAATGAAAAATTTTGCACAAATTTCCTGTAAAAACTAGCAAGACCTAGGAAAGATCGTAACTCATGCACATTTTTAGGTATAGGCCAGTTCAATATTGCTTCTGTTTTCTTAGGGTCAACTTTAATACCATCTGATGATACAATATGACCTAAATATTTAATTTCTGTTTTAAAGAACTCACTCTTTTTCGGATTAGAATACAGCTGATTATCTTTCAACAACTTGAAAACCAATGACAGATGTTCATAATGTTCTTTCTCATTTTGACTAAACACCAAAATATCATCAAAGAATACAATAACATAATGCTGATATTTCAAAAATATACGATTCATCATTCTACTAAATGTAGCAGGTGCATTAGTCAATCCAAAAGGCATCACTAAAAATTCATAATGACCAAATTGTGTTTTAAATACAGTCTTGAATATGTCAGACTTATCTAATCTCACCTGATGATAACCAGATTTAAGATCTATTTTACTAAATATGGCAAAACCTTGCAGTTTATCCATAAGGTCATCGACTCTAGGAATTGGATATCTATTCTTTACTGTGATCTTATTTAAAACTCGATAGTCAATGCACATACGATAAGTATTATTATTCTTCTTTACTAACAAAACAGGTGTACCAAATGGAGAACTACTAGGTCTAATCAATCCTCTATTTAGTAATTCCTCAACTTGATTTTGAATTTCTTTTTGCTCTATCTGGTTATGCCTATATGGTGCTTTACAAGGTGGTTGTGTACCAAGAATCAAATCTATTTTGTGGTCTTCTGAACATGAAGGAGGTAAACCAGGTGGTAGATCTTCTGCAAAACAGTCTTTAAAGTGTGCAAGAAATTCTTTATGCCTAGGGTGCATATGGTTTTCTTTAACTTGCAGTTCATTCACCCAAATTAGATAAGATTTACTACTTTTGCGTAATGCACGTTTAGCTTGAGTATGAGAAAGCAATGGAAAAGCATTAGATACATGCATACCATACAATGTAATATGTTTTCCTTGAAATTGAATATTAATTGAATGAGTGGAATAATCTATATTAGGGTTATACTGGTGACGCCAAGGCATACCTAAAATAATATCACTAGACTATAATGGTACAACTAGAAAATTCCTTCTTTCAATATATTCACCAATTTGAATTTCTAAGTCATGCACCTCTTGTGTTCCATTATACCTTGTGCCTAAGAATGCTGCTTTAATGCGATAATGCATAGGAACAGTTTGTAACTTCAATTCTTTCACTAACTTTGCAGAAATAAAATCATGAGTACTACCATCATCATGCAAAATAATCTTTTCTTTTCCATGCACTAGACATTTCATTGTCAATAAAGAATGTGGAGTTGGCATACCTAGTAAAGTATCCGAAGGTGTAGTAATGTCATCTTCATCTTCCGTGAAATCAGGCATTTTTTCACGTTCTTCATCTTCCATTGCTCCAAGGTAGTTGATATGGACAGGTGGCTTCTTCAATTGGCAATTGGCTGCTAGATGTCCAGGTTGGTGGCATTTGTAACATACTATAGGTTTGGCTTTAGATACATTATTTGCAATGGCAGGAAGTCTAGGAATATTAGGATTCGGATGTGGAATTGACTTGTGGTTTTGATTGGTATTGGATGGTAAAGCAGGTGGTTTTGCCCAAGTCTTACGGAAAGATGAAGAATGAAAACGACCTTGATTAAATCTTCTAAAATTTGAATTGAATTGCTTAGATCCATAGTTACCATTGGCCTAAAATTGCCGTGGACGCTTGTCTCTTCCTCGAAGCTTGTCTTCAGTGTCATGAGCTAAAGTAATTGTGTCTTCAAGAGTTGCAGACTTGAACATATTAACTTCAGCGTAGTAATGTCCAAGTAATCCAGACATATACTTGCGCTTGTGTGTCACTTTAGGTACATCTTCAAGCATGCGTAACTAGAGTAATGCATTCCAAAAGCGTTCGGTGTACTGAGGAATAGGCTCACGATCTCTTTGCTGAAGAAGGTCCCATTGCTTTATGGCTTTTTCATGAAATTGTGGAGGAAGGAAATTCTGCATAAACTTCTTCTTGAAATTCTCCCAGGTAGTGGGACAATCTATACTCTTACGAACCACGGTCCACCAAAGAGATGCTCTATCCACTAAATGAGTAGTGACACACTTGATTTTATCTTTTTCTGCGTATGTTTCCTCATGAAAGTAATCATCAAACTGACTGATGAATGCAAGAACAATTTTTCCATCTCGAGTGCCATTGAAAGTACAGAATTTGAAATTTATTTTACTTATCTTTGTTTCTTTGCGGATGGATTGAGCTTCAAGAGTCGCGTCGATGGTACGTCGAATAAGATCTTCAGATTGTGGTTCTTCTTTGTCGGTAGTCGATCTTTGTAAATTGGCCAATTGAACTTGTAATGTTTGCCGGGCTCGTCGTTCTTCATCCAATTGCATCATAATTAAATCCAGCTTTTGCTCCATCGTAGGTTTAGGTAGATTGCCTTCAGCCATTAAATCATCCATATGTGGTTCCGTCATCTTGCAAAACTTCAAAAGACCTCACACTCTCAAAATCCAATTAGCGGGATGAGCGTAGCTCAAGATCGGGTGTACAAGGCTTATATATTTTTGTGTGTGGCTTTCACAATCTTCGTCTTTGGCTATTGTGGGATTTGTAATCTTTGAAAAATCTGCGTTTTGACTTTCTGCATGTGCTAAAACTAGTTCAGCAAGTCTGTATATGCGAACAGTACCTTCCAGAGAACAGCTTTGCAATTCAGAGCTTCTGCGCACGAACAGTACTTCTAGGAGTTTTGAACACAAGTCAGTTTTGACTTCAAGTGACTTGTCTGACTTGTAGAGTTGCAGACTTATGTGACTTGCAAAGTACCAGAACTTGCAGAACTTGTGTGACTTAGAAGACTTGCAGAATTTTGTAGACTTTGTAGACTAGCAGAACTTAGGATTTGCTTAGTAGTTTAAGGCTTTAAGAAGCCTATTTGATTTTCAGGTAACGCGGTATGTCGTCGACGGATCTGAACGCGGTGGAAATATACTGACGCTGCCCGATGTCAATCTTAATACTAAGCTTTTTAATGTTTAGTTTTAAGCTTTTAAGATTATGGAAATTTGAGACTTATCTCTGTATAACCACGACTTGGAGAAGAGGATGTAGGAGTGGTCCTCCGCTATTGCAGGCCGGTCCTTCGCAATCAGAGGATGGAAACAGAGGTTCTTGACTACCAGGAATCCACCCGTATCATCCGTTCGCGATGAGATTGATCGTAGAGCTCGATCATTCTAGGAGCTCCGCCTTCGCACAAGATGGGTAGTGATTGGAAACTCTCGATCTCAGCTTCGCTCTGATACCACTGGTGCGCAGATCGAATGCCGTATGCTCGCGTAGTGAATGCCGGAAGGTCCCCAAGAACAAAAGAACTCTACTTTTTGCACAAAACTCAAGGTAAAAAGCATGCACGACATGAACAAGAGACCAATTGAGTGCAATCTCCCCCCATGCCTTGTGTGAGCGCTCCACAAAGCATGTATTTTATGTATTAATCATCTTCAAGCTCAAATAATAGCCCCAATTACAAAATAGCACGCTTTTGGCTTTTGAGTTTGCTTTAGCACAAAATAGAAATAAAGCTAATGGGCGGGCGCCCAAAGAGTCAGGCGCACCCAGTACAATGTCCAAATACAAATATCATAATCGTGCACCCATGCACATACAAAATAATAAATAAATATCCAACGCCTCAATAAATAGGCGTGACAAAATATAGGCGCCATGCCTAAGGTATGCGCCCATCAAAATATAAGTGATAACTCGAATACTCGCTATCCTCCAATGCTTTCCTCCACCACTATTGCTATCTCTACACATCAACTGAAGCATTCACAATCGTTAGTAAAATAATACAATTAAACCAACAAAAGTGAATACCTAGCAGTCTTCAGCTACATAAATAAATCAACTGGTTAGAAATCAATCCTAACATTAATTTATTACGAGTGCACACTCTAAACTCATAAACGTTTATTAATTTAATATGCATTTTACGGAATCACCCGCTATGGAATCACCCATGTACACACTAAATTAATGAAACGCCCGAAAAGGATAGGCGTCCCCATCAACTTCTCGCACAAAGAATCCACTTTGTGTATGAGCCCCGGTCATCAAAGTTTACGGAATCCACCGTAAAACCTCACGGAATCCACCGTGAAATATGCCTCCTGGCATCAACTTAGCCCTGAAATAGTAGAGAAGGCATTAGGGTTGGTAAACACGCATGGGAAAAGACCAAAGAGGGATGTTTACAATATGCTGAAGATATTGAAGACAAAGGTGCATGAATGAGAGCAAATTTTTGGAGCCCATTTTGAAGCGAAAAAGTACCCGAGAGGCGTAGAAAACCAATTATTTATGGAAAATGAAATGGTTGTGGATCGATGAGCTAGAGTTTTCCTAGATAGAGTTCAATGCTAGGAATGCAACATAAGTCTCAGTTCATCGATCGGAGTCCATTTAACCCTCCATTTAATCCCCACAAGTTTTTACATTATAAAGCAGCTATGTGATTTAGGAGCTTGAAAGTGCATGATAGAGACCAAATTAATAGATTTCGATGCCACAGAGCCACCTATCCAGTCGAATCTCGATTTCGAGTTTGTTTGCCTCTTCAACTAGCTGAAACCACTTATGTCCAAGTGTGAACATGAGAAGACAAACTATATATTTTAAAGTTTAAAGCCTTAAGTCTAATTAAAAAGGCTTAAACTCCAAAAATTGAATCATGGAAAGAGAGGCATTGTTTTTTTTTTTTGCACCCCCTTCTTGATTAAAAAATTACATTTTTGTGCCTATGGCATCAGGGGGAGATGATCCGAGAAAATCACAAAAAAATATTTGTCTAACACTTTGTTGATTTTTTGTACATTTGGAGGTTTGAAATAAAGAAGAGGGTGGGAACAACCTCTTAGGAAATCCAAGAAATCACTAAATGGAAATATTTCATGGACCGGTTTACCAAGGGGGATGAAGAGTAAAGATCAATGGAGGAAGGTAAAGGGAAAATGTGTAATGTGAAAAGAAAAGATATGAAATGGATTTAGAGCCATCCAAAGGGCATGTGAGGCTCATAACGTCATGGCTTTGGAGACTTAATTCAAACAAATGGGACCCTTCTTGGAAGCATTAGTGGAAGAAAAATCAGACACATGATTTTTTAAATATTTTTTAAAGATACTTCCACTCCAATTCAAAAAAACTTTTCAACATGAAAGTTGTAGCGCGTGAGCTGAAGTTTTGGCTGGTATTTTTTTATAATTTTTTGGAGCTACGAGTCGGGAGATATGGCCAAAATGGTGGATGCCAATTTTTCCCAACTGCGGTGGAGACCACCTCCCAATTTTATACACACCCACACTTAACACTTCCATAAAACATCATTCATTAGACTCCCAACCATTTCCCCTCTCTTCTCCTCTCTCTCAAGCTAATAAACCATTAGAATTCCCCTCCTAAATCACCCTCAAATCATCCTTAATTGTAGTAGTAATATATGAATTCTCACTACTCTCTCTCCATTATTGCTAGATATGATCTTATTTTATGAAGATTCTCTATTTTTTTTTATAGGAGAGCTCTTGGACTCAAGCTATGGGGGACAGAATGGAGACAACTCACCTATGGTGAAACTTGATTAAGTACAAAATTGGTCAACAAAACATCTAGATGGAGCTTCCACATTGGTGGAACCACCTTAATGCAGCTTTGGTGGTGTTAATTCCTATTCTATCTTAACCTCCTCCCTAAACACCCTCAAGGCCTATATAAAGAGGCCTTTTCCTTTGTAATTTTCAAGAGAGAGAATCTCCTGTGCCCTCTTGAGTTTTATTGATTCATCTATTTTTTGTAGTTCTCTCTCTCTCTCTCTCTCTCTCTCTCTCTCTCTCTCTCTCTCTCTCTCTCTCTCTCTCTCTCTCTCTCTCTCAGTTTTCCTCTCTTCTCCCTCTTGCATAGCATCCTAGTCCGCTCTTCCATGACTAGGTGGTGCCCTTACCTCATTCATTTTGTGGCAGAAGGGATTTTGGCATAGTATAGAGGCTGCCATACCGAATTTCCTTCGTCATAAATTGGTGCCCCTGCCAAGGACATTCTCATCCACAATTCTCTATCTCCTTATGCGGGATGATACAACACATAGTGGTGCATCCTCTACAACAAGTGCTCCAAGTGGCTCTTCTCCAATGCCTTCACCAACTCTTTTTGAAGCTGGTCGAAGTCCACAACTCCCACAATGGTCTCCCAAGGAAGCCCAAGAAAGGAAGTATGCCTATCGGATAACGGCACGTATGCGGGTAAAAGGTGTTCACCTTAGAAATTTCATTCTCCCACAACGGAAAAAATCATGTTGCCATCAATTGCTAGGTTCTCATAATTATGGTAAGTATTTTGCAAATAAAGTGAAGGCCCTTTTGGGAGGTCCTCGTCTCCAAATCATCAAATCTCTCTCTCTCTCTGGCCTAATCTACGTCAAAGGAGGACAACTATACATGAACGGTGTGGAGTTTTTTAGAGGTGCAAAGTATGGAGACTACCTTCAACTATTGCTAGCTCGAAGGTTGGGTGTGGTTGAAAAGGTGGCCATCACAGCTTATGAAATATATGTCGTCGAGGATGGACACACTAAGGCAAGAACAATCATTGGTGAACAAATTCTCTGTATAGCAAAGTTGGTGGGTTCCAGAAAGAAACACTCTGGGAAAAATCCTTTATAATTCAAGAAAGTGCATTTCCTCTACTCCCCTAAGTAGTATCCACTTATGAATAATAATAATGGCCCGAATTTCTACACCTTCCACTCTGTACAAAACATTCGAGTTAATGTATGCATCAGTAGGAAGATTTTCTTCCAGTAGCATCTTGTCATGTACTTTGGGGCTGAAAGATTAAGGGAGATTCTTGTATCACCAAAACCTATAATCTTTCTAATGCTAGACTACAATGCATCATTCAATGTACATGTCTTTATTTTATTATAATAGTTTCTCATGAATCACCGCGAGTTGTATGGACCAATCTAGCCTCTTGCTATGCAAACTGTGCATATTGTAGCCAGCATAAAGCTTAGATTCCAAGGCATTATTAGAAGTATACTGGGGCCTAGATGTCTTGCTGAAATCAATGCATATGTGAACCCATTCATCCTTCCCCTCATAAAATACAACTTAGGTCTAGACGTGTTCATCTTTGTACTCTACTAAGGCAACATGGCATTTCCAAGCTTCTTTGGGTGCAATGGGAAAAATGTAGTGGATTTTTTGGACAACCTTGAGATGGCCTTCCTTGTCTCTGGGAGGGATGATGAAGCATTAAAGTTGAGGGCTTTTCCTTTGGTGCTCAAGGAAGAAGCTAGAATGTGGTTCCAAACTCTAAATCCGGCCCAAAGAGCTAAATAAGAGAGATTGAAGGCAGCTTTCTTGCAGAGATTTCAACAAACTAACTCAGCTGAAGAGTTATGGCAACGGCTTTTGGCCCTCCATCAAAGTGATCCTTATGGTTATGCAACTTATGAGGAAGGGTTTTTGAAGCTTTGGGGGCAGTGGTCAGACTCACTGAATCCTGGTGAGAGAGCTCCAAACTGCCTTCAAAAGGATCGAATTATTTCAGGTTTGTACCCCTTGCTCAAGAAGAAGGTAAATGTGAAATTTCCAAACACTTTTGAAGATGCTTTGAGAATCACTAGGGGAAAGAATCGAAAGATTCTCTACCAAGCCCAAGCTAGCCAAGCAATTTTGGGAAACAACATCACAACTATGGAGGCCTCTCAAGTTCTCCCAAATGTATCTAATGCACCAGGCCTTGTTAGAGGTCAAGAAGACATGATCCAACAAATATTCCCGCTCGTTAGTTGATCTTTGGCAGAGGTGCGAGACATGTAGTAGTAGATGCCTACCCTGAATCTCCTCAAAGTGAGAGAGTTCCTTTATTCTCTACTATAGAGTTAGATACATTGGAGGATGCAGCTAGTAGTGAGATGCCATCAAGTGACGAATCCAATGAGGGGTCCACTACTACATAGGATATCTATCAGATAAGTTTGAATGAGCTGATAAAGCTTAAGATAGAATAAGAGATGCAGACATAATTGAGTTGAACCTTGGGACGATGAACGATTCACATCGAATTAAATTAGGATCTATGCTCAGTCTAGAAGAGAGGCAGGACTATGTGTCCTTGATTCAAGAATTTCGTGATATCTTTGATTGGAGTTATGATAAGCTGAGAGGTATTCCTCCTAGCATGTGGATGTTCATACCATTCCCCTAAAGGAAGGTAGCCGCCTTGTGCGACAAAAAATAAGGTGTATACCTTTTGAGCTAAGGGAAAGGATATTTGAGGAATTAACAAAACTACGAAAAGCTAACCTGATATTTCCGGTACAACACATAGAGTGGTGTTCACTAGTTGTTAACAGGAAGAAGAATAATAATCAAATTTGGCTTTACGTGGATTTCAAAGAGCTTAATAAGAAAACGGTTAAGGATTACTATCCACTACCATTTATTCATTAAATTTTAGATCAATTAGCATGTAGAAAAATCTATTCATTTATGGTTTGCTTTGCTGGATACAACCAAATGGCTATTGCAAAGAAAGATAAACTAAAAATAGTGTTTATCACTGTCTTCGGTACCTTTGCGTATCATGTAATGGCCTTTGGGTTATACAATGCACCTGGTTCTTGGCAATGAACAGCTAATAAGACTTTTGGTAGCATTTTCCCAAAGGAGTTAAAAGTCTTCATTGATGATCTAGGGACAACCACCACAAGGGATAGATAGTTGATGATCTAGGGACAACCTAGGAGGCAATACTAGCCCTTGTGGTTTTGAACATTGTAGACAATTCTGCATTGCTCCTAATTTACAAAAGTGCATCTTTGGGATGCCTATGGGTTGTTACTAGGCCATGTGGTTAGTTCTGCTAGTATTGCGATTGATCTTGAAAAGATGAAGGTTATAGTCGTTATGAGCCCACCATGTACTCCAAAAGAAGTGCATAGATTTCTATCATTAATGGGATATTATCAGAGATTTATCAATGCGTTGGAAAAAAGAGAATTGCCATTGATGAACCTCCTATCTTTCAACTATCTGTTTAATTGAAGCAAAGCTTGTCAGGTATCTTTTGAAGATGTGAAGCAGGAACTAGCAAAAGCACCAGTTCTAAAAGCACCCAAAAGAGGGGAGTTTTTGTATATATTTTCAATAGCAACAATGCATAGTATTAGCTACTATTTAGCCCAAATTTGGAAAGAGAAATTGTATCATCCAATAGCCTTTGCAAGTCATAAATTGGGGATATCTAAAGTCAATTATACTTATATGGAGAAATTGTGCCTTAGAATGGTTTTTGTGACAAAGAAATTTAGGCACTATGCTCTCTATGAGAAAGTGGTATTTTTACGAAGGCGAAAGGACTTAGACTATTGATGAATAAGTTGCAACCACCTGACCATTTAGCAAAGTGGTTAATCACTTTGCAGGAGTTCAATTATGAGATTAGGAGTAAGCCACCGAAGCTGCAGGATATTGTGGAATGTCTTGTGGATTTTTAGGAGCCAAAGGAAATTATGGCTGAAAGAAGTGACATCGAAGGCCTATTCAAAATTGATATAGCTTCCATCTCTTCTTAGTATGCAACTATAACACATTATCTATCTATAAGGGAGTTTGGGGCTGCTCTTTCAAAGTCTGAGAAGTGAAAGATTAAGCAGCAAGCACTACAAATCTTGATTATAGTGGGTGTCTTGCATCGGAAAGATGTGAACGATATTTATCGTTAATATATAGTATCTAATGAGGTACCGTTTATTCTTGAGGAATGCCATGATTCAACATGTAGGGGACATTTTGCAGGATGGATTACTGCCCAGAAAGCTCTATGTGCTGCTAGATATTGGTGGCAATCGATTTTCTAGGATGCTTTTAGCTATGTTAAGCGCTGTGATGTTTGTCAAAGACATGATGCTAGGGAGAATTGTAAGCAGTTCACTAAATCCTATTTTACCTACATTACCCTTAAAAAATGGGGGTATCGATTTTTGTTGGACCAATACACCCTTCATTGACTACGTGAAAGTGTTATATTATTGTAGCAACAAACTACTTTACAAATTGGTTTGAAGCTCAAGCAATGATGAAAGATAACGCTAAGGAGATGGCCAGTTTTATTATGGAGCAAATTGTCTGTCGTTTTGGTCCACCTAAGGAGTTAGTGTCTAATCAAGGGACACACTTCTTGAATAAGGTTATAGTAGCCTTGACATAAGTTCTAAAGATTAAACACAATAAACTACCCCATATAATCTGCAAGCAAACAATCAAGTCGAGAGTACAAATAAGCAGCTTGTAGGGATCTTATCCAAGATAGTGTTTAAAAGTAAGCAAGATTGGGATAAGAAATTGTATGTGGTGGTTTGGGCTTACAATACGACATTTAAGAGAGCTACCAGCCACACTCCGTTCGAACTAGTATATGGGGAAGAGTATGTTTTACCATTAGAAATAGAGTTGCCTACTATGCGATTTGCTTTCAATCATTTGTTGGGTGAGGCAAAAGCATTGCAGAAAAGATTTATTTTGCTTGCACATCTTGACAAAATTTGATTGCAGGCTCTATGAATTTGTAAAAGGTGAGTTAGTGCTATACTAGAATGCTTGTTGGGAGCTATTTCCTAGTAGACTAGAATCCAAATGGGATGGTCCCTACAAAATAGTTAGAATCGGGAAAAATAAGTCCACATCATTATTAGCAGATTTTCAAGGAGTGGAGTTTAAAAATAAGGTTTATCTTAATAAGATTAAACCTTATTATCTTTAGGCATACTAATGAGAAAACTATATTGCATGTAAGGCTAAATCAATTAAAAACCTGTAAGAGAGGCTACAGCTGGTTGATGAGGTGGCTAATTCCCTACTTGGAACAAAGATACCATCAGAGAAGACTTGTTTGGTGGAGTAAATTTTATAAAATATTTGAGCAAGAGGATGAGACATTTATTTGGGATATCAAAGTCTTCTACCATCACCAATTACGGATTTTGACGAGCCTCCCTATGGGATTCAATGAGGAAGGAGGAATAGAGCCTTTGGTTCATCCTTTGAGTATGCTAAATTTTGACTATCATAGTTATAAATAAAGAAGTGATCATGGCTCGATACATGAACCCTTTTTGGACATACACATTATATTTTGATGGAGCATCCAGAGGTCCCAATAAGAAAGGGAGTGTTGGGGTAGTCATTAAGGATCCGTGACAAAGAGTCATGATGAAATTAGCTACCTACCTTGGGGTAGGATTTACTAATAATATGGCAAAATATAAAGCCTTGATCATGGGATTGAATATTGTTAAGAAAGGTCGTATTTTCCAATTACTAGTAAAAGGGGATTCCTAATTGGTTTTGAATTAACTAAATGGGACATACACAGTGTGGAACCCCATTGTTTGTATGTATTATCATGTTGCCATAAACCTTTTGAAAAAGTGTCTCTTCAGCTAATTCTGAGATGGTGGAATCAGTTTGCCGATTCCTTAGCAAATTATGCTTATGAAGACGACCTCTTCTTCAATTGTGATCCTAGTTCACATGTCTTTCTTTATAATGAGATGGGACCTAGCTGAGATTATGAGGACTTTTATCAGAATATGCTTTATATGGCAGATGATAGTTAGTATGGGTAATGCAAAGAGTAGTCGAGATCCATTTACTGTTGCTATCTTGGACACATAGGGTGGTCAGATGACATTTTATGCATACACCTCTTCTTGTAAATGCAGGAGGTATGGGTCATAATCTGATACATCTAGTTTAGGGTTGAGAGCCCTATTTTCTCCTTAGAATGGAGTGTCAGTTGTATGGTAGTGTTACTCCAAGGAGGCATGCATATAAGTTGTATTGATCTACTACTTTAAGCCAAGAGATTCAGTTTGTTTGTTGTGTAATGCTATATCTCGTTAGGCCAAGAGGGCCATGTGTCTGTTTTGTGCGGGTACATTTAATAGTTTTTTGTTTTAGTAATTGCATCAGATAGGTTTAACGAAGTGCTTGCAAATAGCCTTTTCTACATGGGAGCTTCTTGTGGCCATTCCAGGTGGTGTCGTTGCCTTTTCGAGTTTTTTCCTTACGCTGATTGTGTTACATGTGTTTATGGGGATCTTATTTTCTTTCATTGGGGACTAACAATCAAGGCATGAAGTCCCAGGAACAAGATAGGTATATCTATGGGAGGTGGAGCAGTTGACCACCTCTTGTGAAACCATTATCAGGCTATAAAATCTTGTTATTGAGGGTAGACCTGAGGTGACCTACATAATAGGATATTAGCTCTAGGAAATCTTGCTAGTTGTAAGCCTATTAGAGAAGCCTGAACTAAAAGAAGCAAATAAAACAATATTGTTAAAATAAAATAACTATGAAGATGTGTGAAAAGGGGTTCTGACCCCTTAAAAAAGATAAAGAAAAAAAGGAAAAAGGAAAGAAGGAAAAATAGATGAGTGGTTGTTTATCGCCTTGAGAGAGCTTGGTAGGTTCTTGGATACCGAGTGTCAAGACCTGAGGCCGCCGATGCCCTATTCTCCTTAGGCCACTCTACACTTAGCTCCCTCCTTTTCACATGTCCAAGTATAAAAACTAATGGAGAATAAAGATTAAGAGAATACGAGTCAAGCTATAGGAATCCTTGCCTAGTAGGAGATCCTGGTTTAGTTGTCCTAGTTAGGTAGGTAGTTCAAACTACTACTAGGATAACCTCCTTGTGGTAGTTCTTTTAGCTTATTTGGGTTGGAGTAGTGGGGTTGCCCACTAGCTCTTGATCTCTTATTGGATTATGCTGAGCCTCTTTCTCGTGGGTTTCATGCCTTGATTTTGTTAGGGGGAAGTGTGAAAGTTGTGTTTTGTGCTTTGGTGTATTTTATTTTTTGTGGTAGCTTAATGTTGTTTATGGTTGTTGTTTTATGCAAATCAGTTCGTGGGATTCGACGGGCTGAGTCACCCTATCCCATGGTCGCCAATGAGAGAGGATTTTTGGAGCCCGTTTTGAAGTGAAAAAGTGCTTAGGAGGCGTAAAAGACCAATTTTTTATGGAAAATGAAATGGTTGTGGATCGATGAATTGGAGTTTTTCTAGATAGAGTTTGATGCCAAGAATGCAACGTAAGTCTCGATTCGTCGATCGGAGTCCATTTGACCCCTCATTTAATCCCCGCAAGGTTCGGTGTTATAAAGTAGCTATGTGATCTAGAACCCAAAAAGTGTGTGATGAAAGCTAGATTGATAGATTTTGATGCCATGGAGCCATCTGTCCAGTTGGATCTCGATTCTGAGTTTGTTTGCCCCTCCACAATGGGGCTGAAACCACTTATGTCCAAGTATAAACATGAGAATATGAAATAGATGTTTTAAAGTGTTTAAAGCCTTGAGCCTAATTAAAGAGGCTTAAAATTCAAAATTTGAATCATGGAGGGGAGGGAAGGGGAGGGGGGCATGCCATTTTTTTCGATGCCCTCTTCTTGATTAAAAATTTGCATTTTTGTGCGTGTTGGCATCAACAGAGGGGAGGCAAGAGGGATACAAGCTGTTGAATTTTGACGTTTCTAATCACTTCAATCCACGCAAGAAATGGCTAAGTAAATGAAAAGATCATATTCTAGTCTCTCCATTCTCTCTCCTCTCTCCTCTTGTTGTGTGTTTCCATGGTTGATTCTATGAGAGAAGGGGGTGGACTGAGATGCAAGATTTTGATCGTGGGATGATGATGAAGCATAAAGGAGCATAGATCGAGGTTGGGAGGATCATCACAAATGTTGAAAAGCATCGGTGGGCCTCCAACCACGAAATACATACATTATAAGGCGTAGTTTAATAAGTGATAAATTTTATTATTTTATCATAAATATTGGTTGTAAACATTTAAAAATGGTTGTTTTTTTTTTGTCAATGCTCCGATCTATTAGAAATGTTAAGAAAATCAGCAAGAATCGATCATCCATTAATTTCTTTATAAACACGCAAAACCTGTAACATTGCAACTTTAAGGGAAATCATGCGATTTTGGGGTTTTGTTGTGTATATGTTGTTATGCTGTTTGCATGGGATGAAATGTGATATGAAAGTAATTAATAATAAGTCTAATAACTCTATATTAGAAAATTAGAAATTATCGATATTTACCAATAAATTAAAAAATAAATAATAAGTTTTTTGTGCTTGAAAAATAGGAAAAAAATATTTGTATTTGTGAATTTATGATAAGGTTGAGGCATGAGGTTTAGCCTTAGTTTTTGACTTTATCTTTATATTAAGTGAGTATTTACTGGTTTTATGAGGAAAAAATGCATTAAAAATGCTCTCTAAATCTACCACCGCGAATGCACAACCTTAAGCGGTAGGGAGAAGGGGGGTGTTAAGGGCTCACAATACACTAAATTTTGATTTTTCTCTAATGCATGGCATATGGGGCATGTGATTTTGAATATTAAGGGATCCAATATAGCATGAGCATGCTCGGTGTTGGCCCTATGCAAACGCAACAATTACAATTTAGAGTAAAGTCATGAAAAGAAATGTTTTTGCACCTTCACAATGCTGATTGTTGATGAATAAAGATGTTTGAGCACTATGAATCATACGCAATTGCATTGCATGCAATACATGGTATCATCCTAGATACATGGCAATTGTCTTTATAAACATTAACCCACGTTGAGAGTGAGGTACTTGAGTCGTAGGGCTAGTTATTTATTTCCTTTGGGGAGTATGCGGTGAGGATTATCTTTTATCTCCTGGAATAATTGATTACAAGAGAGGACTAAGTATCGTACATGCTTTATGTTTTCACGGCGTATCTTGGGGCCAATCCTCAAGGTGTAGGAGAGCTGTAGAGGGGCAGCGACAATCAGCCAAGGAGTGCTCCCTTTGTTTGTGCTTACATGGTGTATAACACCGATATGTGCAGGGACTCCCTTTGAGGAGTGTGGGAAGGATTATCTATTGGACTACGAGCCATACAAACACTTATCTGGTTAGATTAGTGTGTAGCCTCCGGACACTCTTGGCCGCAAGGCCATGGGGTGTTTTGGCGAAGCATAGAGGACCGCGCTAGAGCCTTAGAGCCAATGTCATGCATGTTTTAGTTCCCAATAGTGCACACTAATGATGGGATTAGTCTAGCAGTAGACATCCTTGACCCCACTATCTAGTTACATGCAAAGATTGTGCAAGCCCATTTCTCTAGTCACTGATACAATACACTCATGGCCCAAATACCAGTGCTGATGCTTGAAAGCATCACATAAATTTGAATGCTTATGTCCCTAAAATGATTGAATCGTCAGCCAAGGCATTGGCATCAAGCCAAAGACTTGCAAGATGTGAGTCACTGGCCACCACAACTAAATCGGACAAGAAAATGCCTACATCGAAAGCATCCATGATAGGTTTTGGAGAGGTGTTGATGGCCATCATCCAAGAAGCTGTGGGAGAGATGGAAAGGAAAGAAGAAGTAGGGGAGACTCCGAAGAGATCTCCTATTCAAGAGCAGCACCTCTCCCTGGTCACAAAAAGCCCATCAATGTCTCCAAAAGTGAGAAATGCGGGAGACAAAGAAACTAGCAAGCCATAAAAAGAAAAGACAAACCGAGCTACAAGAAAGAAAGGAGCTCAACTCGAAGCACAACATAAACATAAGGGGTCAAGTTGAAAAGTATCATTAGTGAGCAAGGTGGGTAGGGTTTGGTCCCATCGAGCCAAGGTGGGTAGGGTTTGGTCCCATTGAGCCAAGGGGAGTAGGGGAAAATCATGTCGAAAATCATGGGCAAGAACAAGAAAACCACAACAAGAGAGGAAAAAGCCTTAGTAACCATGCAGAGGAAATCAAGGAAGCTAGAGGAGAAATAGAAGAAGAAGCAGGAAGAAGAGGAGGAATGCTTGCAAAAGGTAGAAGAAGAGTCTAGAAGGACAGAGGAAGAACAAACAAAGAAGGGACAAGAGGAGGAGAAAAGACTAAGGAGAGAAGAAGATGAGCTAATGGCTCTTGCCATTAGGCTTCCAGTCAAGCAACCCTCCCAAGAGAAACCTAGAAGGCACACTTGGAAGACCAGCTCCGCAGCAATGACGACACAAGTGGCTCGAGGACCTATAGTGGAAGACAAAGGGAAGGCCCCATTAGACCCACCTCCCCGTTGTGGTTGCCACCATTACCACCACACAAGAAACCATAGACGCAATGGTGAACCAAAGCAACGTGATGGCTTAGTTATAGTACCTAGTCAACATGTTGTAGTAGCTTGGTCCAGCACCCAGTGGAGGAGCCCCAATGCCAGGGATGAAGAGGCCTTGCTGTGGACACAAAATCAAGAAAAGACCTGAAGAAGGCTAGGATAGAAGCCTCAACTATGTCCATACCCTCGGCTATGCCACATTATGATGAATATGTCCAATAACTACTAGGACAACTAGAGAGAGTGAAAGAAGAGAGGAGGGTAGCAGTGGCAGAGTTGAAATCAAAAAGGGAAACATTCTCGACTTATCAACTCAAAAAAACATGCCAAATAGCCACCTAGTAGAGGCGGATAAAGGACCTACGGAAGGAGTTGGAAGCCAAAAAGGGACTAGAAGGGATGATGGAGGAGAAGGATATAAAAGAGTCCCACAGTGAGGAAAGAGAAGAACAGATGATGCGGGAGGAGGACTTTTCAATTATCTTGCAGCAAAACAAGGAGATGCTAGAATACCTCAACCAGTTGAAGAAGATCAGAGATGAGTTCACTGAGGAGCTCAAAAGAGTAAGGACCTAGGTCTATGCAAAATGCCAAAAGGAGAAACAAAAAAATGAACTACTTAAGAAACTACACGAGACTAAGGCCTAGAGAGATGAAGTGTCGACGAAAAAGCTGACAGAGGTGGAAAACCAACTCTAGGTGGCCCTCTTAAAGCAAGAACAACTAGTAGAGTAGCTGAATCACTTGAGATAGTAAAAAGAGGAGATGCTCGGAATCTGGAAAGAGCAAGAATGGATGGTCATGATGCTATCTCAATGCCAGAATCAAGGTGTCGAAATAATGGAGGAAAAGGCTAGGGCTTGCGAGGAAATGACCGTTGGAAGACTCAAAGACCTTACCGAACGCCTTGCCTTAGTGGAAAGTGAATGAATCATGGCAGTGGCAAGGGTAGAAGCAGTGGAGGCAAGTCTCAAAGTCCAATAGTAAGCCTTCCTAAACACGGTTGTGCATGTGACACAAGTTGAGGATGAGGATACAATAGAAGGGCTGAGGAGGAAGCTAGAACTTACAAGACAAGCCGTGAGATATAGCCTCTATGAAAAAGTACCGAAAGAGAGCACTACCCTAAGTAGGAGCAACAACAACAATACCTGAGGTAGGTTGGGCTCTCAACAAAGGAGCTGGAAGACTTAGGGTTTGGAGAGCCGAACAACAAGCTCAACCATCCACTACAGCCCCAATGGCACCACCAAAAGAAGAATGGCTAGATTTCGAGCGAGGCCAAGACAAAGAAGAGCAGCCACCCACAAGAGCTGAGCCCAGCATAGTCCATGCAAGCACAAATAGAAGAGTAGGGTGAGGAAACTGCCCTTGAGAGGGTTTTGGAAAGGAAGTCTAGGTAGAGAGAGTAGGTGGAGCTGGCACAAAGGAGACTCCAACCAAAGCCACAACTAGTTCTTGAGGTCCAAATTCTACAAAGAGAGGAATTCTATCCTGTAAACTGCCCATGAATTGGCTATCTACTAGGAGCAATGGGAAAACCAAGGCCGACCTTTTGAGTTCTCCTTCCACTACGCTCGTTCCTTAGATAGGGTCCTATCTCTAAGGGTAGTGGAGTAGGTGATTAGGCTCGCACAAAGGCTGGGAAACAAATGGAAAGAGGAAAGAGCAAGACACCCTACAAGGTGGCAGAGAGAGCCCGCGTACTATTGGCAAGACAAGGTTTGGGAGATTCCAAAGACCGTCAGTAGGATACAATGCCCAACCAAAATGGTGATAGTGTGTCTAGGACTCCAAGCTTGATGCTTGGATGGACTTGTGTAGCACCATACTAGATGAGCGCAACGATCCTACCTACATGCCATATCCGTGTAGAATAGAGATAGATTATAACCTAGATATGCATGGCAGGTATGATTTCCCAAGGATCTACAACGTGAATGCATGGAGTCTAGAGGAGTGCTTAATCTTCACCGAGCAGGACATCTGCCCATCCATCATGCACTTCCTCAATGAGTTCTCATCTTGCCCCAACCCTACCTTTATTACTACATGTAATTATCTTAGGGTCACTTAGTATTTTTCTCAAGCAAAAGCCGAGACCCCGACTACTGCTACTCTTTTTTTATCTAAATACAAGAATTGATAGCTACATGATGGTATGTCTTATGGTGAGGGCTGCGCTCTTTCCTTCCTTTTGTATGGCCATCCTTGAAGATATGAACGACAGCCACTTCACCAAGTGTAGCCACCCCTTCTTATCAACCACACCTCTAAATGTATGCATTAACATAAAGGGCTACTTGCAGAGCATACCCTACCTTAGTAAGTCTCTTAGGCCCCCTACAATGTAACTCCTAAAGAGCATTGGGATGATGTCTAGTGTGCTCCCTCTCAATGTATTAAATGCCAAAAAAAGAGAAAAACAAAGAAAAGAAAAGAAAAAAAAACAAAAAAAAAGAGAAGAGAAAAAGAAAGAAAGAAGGCAAAGAAAGGACAAAAGACAAAGCACAAGAAAAGGACAAAATGGAATTCTCATATACCATCTAAGTGCCACAACCACTACACCTAGGGACAATTATATCCCTAGCCTCTCCCCCCACTTCACACTTAGGGCACATCAGGGGAAGGATACACCTAGGAGTTTACACTCGCCCCCAGGGTTAGACCTGTCTCCTTGAGTTACACCCACAACTTCTCCCCTTGTACATGAACTAGGTCCTCCAGTGTGGGACAACACCATAGGCTTGTGCCTGAGGTTTGAACCAACTCCCAATTCCATTGTCATATGGACACCATGCACTGCATAGTGAGGTAGACACACCCCTGGGTAGTGCACTTCATTGTCCTTTTTAGGTACATTCGACAAATCGAGATCAATCTAACCTTGGAGGCCCCCATCACCCACTCAACCTATCCTCAGCCTTCGCAACCTCTCATCCATTTTGTTGTGCTTATTCTCCACAACCAATCTCCCCCAAGCCCCATCATTGGCCCACATGGCAACCCTTCAACCACCCAAGCTCACCAACAAGTGCCATGGGACTGGCACTTAGCTAGGAGAGGAGTAATGTTAACTCCAGTGCAAAGAAAGTGAATAGAAAGCAAAAGAAAATAAAAAAGACACGTGACAAAGAAGAAAAAGGTAGCCCAATGGAAAAATCGGAGGAAAAGGGCTAAGAGCACAAGAAGCAAACTTAAAAGTCCAAGGCAAGTGCAAAGGGAAAATGTACATTTTAAATATAAAAGTGCACCCTAAATCCTTGTAAAAGAGCGCCAAGCTCCCTTTTGTGCAATTTGTAAATATATTTGGACATGGGTAAAGGAGCAATGTAAATAGGAAGGGAAAAGGGAAAGAGGAACTAGGCTAAAATGTCCGGTTAGGTAAAAAAGGAATGGGTGCCCAAGAGGAGTAGGACATGTATAAAAAGGCAAAAGTGAATAAAGAAGCTCATTCTTGTGTGTGGCCAAAACTAGCTCTCTTCTTCTCTTCATCTTCTTCTTGCTTGTACTTGTGCTTGAGAGAAGGAGCATGAGGGAGTGAGTGTGTGAGGATTAGGGACCATGGTGGAGAAGCTCTCCATATTCTCCTCTCTTCATCTCCTCTTCTCTTCTCTTCTCTTCTCTTGTCTCGCATATGGAAATGGAGCTTGAGGATCGAGCTTGCACCTTGGATCGCGGAGTTACCAGAGAGCTTGTGGGAGGAGGCAACTCAATCAAGCATGAAGATAAGCTCACTACACTTGTAGGTTTGAGAGTGTGCACGGTTATGTGAGAGATAGCCATTGCACTTGGCTATAAATGCTTGAAACAATAAGCAGTCCATGGGTCTTGGCAGTTGAGTGAGAGCTCCCACAAAGACTTTTAGTTTTCACCCTTCAATTTAATACAAAAGACTTTTCATCTATATCTTCTCTCTTAGCTTCCATGGCTTCCTTCTCTCTCTTTCTATCTTTCTCTCTCTACTTCTAGTATTTCTCTATCCTCAAATAGTCTTTCTCTCTCATTTGCACTCTTCTTCTCTCTCTTCTATAGTCATCTCTCTCTTCTTTCTCTCTCCTAGTTCACTTCTTTACAATCTACAAAAGCTATGATGGATATGCGTAGAGTTAACCTATCCATTTGGTTTTCAAATCTGTCCTAAGGATCCATGCACTTCATTGAATGATTTTTCTCTATGGATATCAATCACAACAAGATTTGGAATAGGCCACTCTATGCTATCCCATGCTCAAAGGTCTATTTTCTTGGTTTTCTTATCTTCTAATTGATAGAATGATCATAAAAGAAAACACCCAACTATAGCAATTTTATGGTGGTTATATCTTGGTTTTGTAGCTCACAAATGCTTCCATATAGCACATTCAAAAGTCTCAACACACATTCTATTAGGTGCCCTTCTTTAGTGGAATATAGGCTTGATGTTTGTGAAATATAACATCCTTGTGCATGCAAACATGCTAAATTGAGATCCCCTTAATACACCCTCTTCCCTTCAAAGTTTTAAAATCATTCACTTTGTCATACGAAGCTACCAAAAACATGTTGCTCAATAGTAGTTCCTCTCTTAGGTTGGGTTGCATCAATATAAGTAGACAAGAGGGGGCTTTGGGTGAAGAGAGTTGAAAGAGCAAATCAAGAATGAAAGGTAAAGGTACCTTTGTGGATTTTCAATATCAAAGGAGAAGGCATTCAACCTAGAATGTCTCCAATGTGGTGGAGCAAATCATACAAGAAACTATTCATGAGCCTAGTGTGGATCAAGAGCTTACAATTAATGAGCCTAGTGTTGATAAAAACCAAAAGGAGATGTAACAAGAGCAAGGGATGGAGCCCATCGTGAATGAGTTGAGAGTTACCAAAATAAGGTATATTGGGAGCAAGGGGAGGAGCCCATGGTGAATGAGCCTAATGTTGATGAGCACCACTCTCGAAAGATGGAAGGTATACAGTAGGAGCAAGTGGAGATACAAGAGGGGGAGGCACACAAAGAGAAACTGTGCTAGGAGAAAAATAGAAGAGCAAGTGGAGGAGTAGATGCTAAAGGGCGTGTGATCTACAGTAGGTGCAATCTTCACCAAAGGAGCACCCTTTACGTAAGGAAAAGGTTCAACAAGAGGATAAGGAGAAGCAATGCCAAGACAATGAGGAACTTGAAAAGAAGGCCATTATGGATCAAAAAACATGAAGAAACGTGAGCCAATTGAAATAAAACTTTACCAACTTAGTGCTTCTTATACATGGTTAGTTCTCCTCCATGTCATGCTAATAACACTTTTAATGTTCATAGAGCTTTATAATTATGGATGTCAATGAACTACTAGTAAAATTTTAGGAGAGGCCTTTTGCCTTTTTTATTGTTAGAACATGAGACTAGGAAATTACTATGTGAGACTAAAAGTTGATATTTTAGACTTCCAAGAGATCTTAAAAAGGCATTTTACGATGGGGATAGGCTTGTTAATGTATCCCATGGCTTGTTTTTGTTGATAATATTATTGTGTCAACATCTTAAGTGATTTGAAGAAGAGTTTATATTTGACGAGGGCCAATGTTATCAAGCTAAGGGTCAATGCCCCTCATGTGCCATTGTTAATGAAGCCTTAAAATCATATTAAAATGCTATGATTCACTAACTACTTTATGTGATCCACCTTATCATATATTTCACCACCACCTTATTAGAAAAATCTAAATGGTAGGTACTTAGTCAAGTGGTTAATTTCATACTTCTATGGTGTTATATCACCCTCCAAACAATCTAAAACAGTATATATGGAAAACCTTGGTGCCTAAACTATTTATTATGTGTGCGGCAATCAATAGCAATATGTATTCAAAACCCTTGTGCTTAATCTATTTTATAATGTGTGATGATTTCTTGGATTTTAGTTGTCTTTTTGGGTCATGACTTATTGGCATCAAATAATTTTGTACTTTAATGTTTGTAAATGTAGTAACTAATTTGAATATTGAGTTACTAAATTTCTAAAATTTTTAATGCTTAAATAGATTGACTATTCTTATGATTCACTACATATGTGGTTTGAACAAATCCTAAGCATGCACTTATAGATAGAATCATGCATTCTGTATTGTATTTTCAAAGCCATGTTTTGTTAACTAAGGATAGAAGTGTCCATAAGGACGATAGAATGTCAATCACATTTAAAGGAGATGCTTGCTTTAGAGATACTACACCAAATAAAGATAAGCATTCTTCCTTTCATATTGATGATAGTCGATACATTACAATATGTGGATAGTCGAAGAGCAAAAAACATTTTTTGTAATGCGAGATATATATTATCAAAGGGTAAAGATAATTATAGCACCCCTAGGATGCAGCATGGCCACTTAGGCCATAGAACTCAGTTTCTTATGAAAAAGTCTAAAAATCCAATGTTTGGATTTCAAGGACCAAAGAACAACTAATATCTCAAACTTGAGATGAGCTAACAGAGAGTCAGGGTTAACCCTATCTTGGGGTCTAAACAGAACAAAGTTCCTCCTGAACCATATGAACTTGATTAGAACAGCTGAGACCAAGTTGATTAGTTTCCAGGAGCTTTCGTCCAACCCCCCTCAGTCTGCAAAAAAGACAATTGACATACTAAATGTGCCTACCAAGTTGGCCCCTTTTAACCACCTTTTGACCTTCCTCCAAATCGAAGATACAAAAAGACAATCCCGAAACAGATGCTTTTCCGACTCTGGAGATCTACCACAGAATGAACACAAAGGAGAAACATTCATCCTCTTGGTGAGACATGCCCACAAGGGAAGTTTCTTCAAAGCAAGCTACCACCTAAAAGAATTCAGTCTGAAGGAAGGGGTAGCACCCCAAATTCTTCTCATCCTCCTCTTCCATACATGTACCTGGGCCATAAGATATTCAGTCCTCCACTTAACTTGTAAATTCATGGGGATAGCTGGAGATGATTCTCTTAGATCTCTACAAATTTTTTGTGGATAATGTGCCTTCCAAATGGGTTGCAAAGGTCTTTCAGGATAGAATCATCTTGCCCTATTATGGAGGTAGGCCAGCCTTCTTTGACTTGACTCAGAACAGCAGCAAGCCAGTCTCTCTCTCTGGTATTCAACTTGTAGATGTCAGCTAGCCTATCCAGCTGATGCCACTGACCGTCTTGCTCACACCAGACATCCTTCCAAACAGCCAGCCCTTTATCATGCAATCTCTTGGCCAATTTAGAGTCCCTATGGATAGGTGCTTGAGGGGGGTTGTAAGCATGCAATGAAAGCCAAATCCTCCTATAAAGGCCAGAGGCACCCTGCATGTAACCTCTTGATTCCCATTCAGCTCCAGAGAGTACCTTCTGCCACATGGCAATCAAAGTTTGGGCAACATTAGAATGCGATGTTCTGACCTTTAAATGAGGGCAAGATAAGACATCTTGCCAAGAGATTTTTGTCCATTGTATCCCTTTGAGGTTGGCTGTTGTGATCTAGTGATGGATAATTATAGCCCAAGGCTGATTGCTTTCTAGCCTTTTTAGCAATGCAAAGCATAAGGACATGGACTTGGTTTCCAGGCTCTCAAGCCCGGCTCCACCATTTTTTTCTATCCTCCGTGAGGTCGTGCCAACTGATGTGTGCTTGTGATCTATTGAGAGCTCTCAGCAACTTCTCCACTTTTGCCCAAGATGTCAAGCTAAATGGGAGAATAGACCCTACATAAACAGTAGCTGATGTCAAAATACTCCTAGTAATTGTCAACCTACCTGCAAAGGGGTAGAGGGCATCCATCCATTTTTTTAATTTTTCTTGGGACCTGCTTAAAAACTAAGAGAAACACTGACTTGAGAGAGACCCCAACCCCAATGGGGACTCCTAAATATCTCGCAATTTCTCCAGGCTTAACTATTTTGAAGCCCAACTGCTGGATCCATGGCTCAAGTTCCTGCCAGGAGAGGACAAACAGTTCAGTTTTCCTCATGTTAACCTACAAGGCCGATAGCTTCGAGAACTCAGAGTAGATCTCTAGTAACTTGCACACTAACTCCCTTTCAGCCTCAACAATAGAGGCGTTATCATCTGCAAAAAACTGGATAGCCATCTATGATTCATTGGGAAGAGGGAGGCTTTTAATGGCACCAAATTGTAGAGCCTGATCAATCTTCCTTAGCAAAGGATCAGTAACCAGAGCAAAGAGCAACGGGGCTAATGGACAGCCCTGCCTGATGGAGCGTTTCAAATCAAAAGGAGCAATGAAGGTGCCGTTAATATTAATGACTACAGAAGCATTACTAAACAGAGCAGCCAACATATTGATGAAAATAGGGCCAAATTTCATGGCAGATAGGACTCTAATGATGAAAGACAGCTAATCCTATCATATGCTTTATCCCAATCCATATTGATAAGCACAAAATCCTTTTGTAGGCTAAGAGCATAATCCATGGAGATGATGAGATTAAGAACTGCATCATGAATTCTTCTGCCATGTACAAAACCATACTGTCTTTTATGAATCACCTCAACGAAGAGGTGTTTGATGCACATAGCTAAAGCCTTGGCCAAGATCTTATAAAAAAAGTTGAGCATTGTTAAAGGTATCTAGCTTGTAGGCTTATTCCTGTCCTATGACTTGGGTATGAGCTTAATTACTCCTTGATTCACAACAAGGATTAGGAAACCAGGCTTCCCAACATGATTCAGCATGTCAATAATATATTCCCTGCAAATAGGCCATAATGTCTGAAACACTTAGGTAGGAAGGCCATCTGGTCCGGGAGATTTCCCTGATTTCATGGAGAAAACATCCTCTTTCAGCTCCACCAAAGTAAAGGGTCTATCCAACAGCAATGCTTGCTTAGTACCAATCTGATTAACTACATCATGCAAGAAGTTTTCCAATTTGTTGGCATAATTAGGTGGGATGGGAGGCTCGATACCCACGATTGCCAACAAATAGTCTTTAAAGACCCTATCAATAACAGACTCATCAGAGACTAAGTCACCTTGTTGATTTTCTATGCATGCAATAGTCTCCTTTTTTTGCTTCTCTTTCAGTTTGGAGAAGAAGAATTCATTAGGGCCATCACCAAGGGTCTCCCAACTGACCCCTCAGTTGCACCCTGACAGCCTTGACTGCATCCTCTTCCATTAATCTGATGTACAATTCCAGGTCCTTGAGACACACCTACAACACCTGATCTTCTGGATTGAGTGTCAAGGAAGAGAGCAGAAAAGTCCGGACTTTGCCAATATGCTCAAGATTAAGTCTTCTCTAAGACACTTTTTCTCTGTCGTATTCCTTTGCAATATCCGTGATGGCTTTTTGACATTTCATCTAGCGGGCTTTGCGGGTGACAAAGGGGTCCCTAGCCTTCTCCCAAACACCAATCAATTTGTCATGAAATCCTTTGTCACTTAGAAAAGAAACATTGAACCGAAAAGGGGGGGGGGGCGGGCGGGGGCATTTGAAGATTTACCAAGGAGAACCAGCTTGAATGTGGCAAGCACAAGCACGTGATCGGAGGCAACAACCTCCTCGAAAAGCCTACATCTGACTCCCCCTCCCAGCCACCAAGCACCTTGAGTGGAGTAAAGGCTATCAAGACGAGCTCCTCTCCATGTGTTACCAATATGCCTCTTATGCCATGTAAAATTTGGGGATCGCTCCTTGCATGCCAAAAGTGCCAGATCCTCCAATTCACATAAAGTTTCCAGCATCATCCAAGCTTCTTGCTCTTCAGCCGTCATGTTCCCAAGGCCATGCGAGAGATCAGAGCTTCTTGTCATGTTCCAGTCACTGCCGATGATGGCGATCTTCTCTGTCAAGCAATGCTTGAGCATTTCCCATTCCTTTGCTCTCAGAGATGAATAGTTCGCAGCATAGATAGAGCAAACCATAAAAGGTTCCCCACTCCACTTAACTTGAACACCAACAAAACTACCATCACTAGCCATCAAACTTTCACTCCGGCGGCATAGATCTTGCTTTACCAGCAAGGGCATTCCTCCCCTATCCCTTGTAGCTACATCTTAAAAGGTGACGTAATCTGTAATGCAAAAGGCCCTACAAGCTTCCTAGTCCATCTTAGTTTCCTGCAAATCTAGGACGTGCAGCATATAGCTCCTAATGATTCCATAAGAAACTTGCTTGCGCATGTCAGAGGACAAGCCTCGAACATTCCATGTACAAAACTTGAGCCTTGGAGAGAGTGTCGCCTTCTCCTCAGTATGCACCCGGTTCATCCAACATTTCATGGCCATCCAAAGGAGCATAGTGATTGCGATCCACCAAAGCTTCTTGATTGATGGCTTGCGGTTCTTCTTCTTACCTCTGCTATTAGTCTCCCAGTCTTTAGGGGCGACATTTTCTTTGTTATCATGGGGAGAGGCAGCCTTGCCCCCTGTTGTGTTCTTGGCCACATGCGCATCATTCTGGGAACTAGAAGAGGAAGGCTTTTCCTTCGTGTTTTTGTGTCGTTGGTTCTCCGAGGCATTAGGCGGCTTCTTGAGGGTCGAGTGAGCAACATTGCCCACACCTGAAGCGTCATTCTTCTGTTTGTCTTTCTCATCTGCTTTCTTGCCCTGCTCCATACCCGTGCCCGCATCAGCAGCAGCCATGTTGGCATCTGCAGGGATCTTGTTGGGACAAAGCCCTAGCAAAATGACCATACAATTTGAAATGATAGCAAGCATCGGGGAAAGATGAAAATTTAACTGAGAGAATGACATCCATTCCACGAGCATCCTACAACTAAAGGAACTCTGGCGACTCGTTTCTTCTGTCCCAAAGCATACAAGCACGGCTTGTCGGCTTGAGAAGGCCCCACGTGGTGGCAGGAGCAGGAGAATACAAGACCTTTCCAAGGGTTGCAGCAATGGCCGCAGTTTCCTTGACAAGCCAAGGAGGGGGATCTGGCAGCTCGATCCACACCGGGCATTCATGTAGGAGCACACCTTCAGGAGAGAATGAAGAAGACCATGGAATGGCATACACAAGATTGCCCTTGTAGCCCACACAGGAGGCCAACACCCAGTCTCTTTCTACCTTCGATCCCAAGATAACCAGATAAAACCCCTTGCCGACAAACCTGAACTGGCTAAGGGTTGCCTTCCCCTGATAAGTGTTATCGAACCACCTACAGAAGTCGTCCTCCATTGGAGGACGACCCAGAAAGTAGAGATAGACCCGTCACCCCAGTATAAAGTAGAGTTGCATATCGCTGCGATATTCTCTCATAGGAGAGAGTGACTCTAGCCTTGTGTACTCGTGCACCTTCTTAGGCCTTAGCTTTGCAAGTGACATTGTGACGAGCTTGGTCAAAGCGCAACAGTTTGTCTATCTCAGTCATGTCCACTGCTTTGCCCTGCACAGCATGCTTGTACTCAATCTGCCCTATAGTTTGCTCGGCTACCATCTCATCAGGATTCAGTTCTCTACCTCTTACCAGAAATAGTTTGCATGCATGACTGAGAGACTCGTGGCGACATAAGGCCATAATGACTTTGTCAGAGCAAATATTCTCCATGCTTCTTCTCGATACTTTGCTCCTCAATCAACAGAGAGAGAAACCTTTTTTCCTACACTCCTAGGTTGACCGTTGAACCATCTTTTGTAGGAGCAAAAAACTTGCTTGACTATACACATGCTCATATAGTTATATAAAAGGTTTAGGGTTACAAGTAAGGGAGGATTTATTGCATTACTTTATGAAAAAGGGGGGCCACATGAGAAGATGTATCTTCCTAAAATAGAAGCATGTCCTATAGATAGCTTCTCTCACTAACAAGTTGTAGAAAAGTTCATTCTATGTTGAAGAAGCATTTTCCCTCTTAATTTATGTAACTAATGCAATTTGGAATATCCTTGCATTGAATATTGGCTTCCCTTCTATGCAAGTACAAATTAACATTATAAATAATGTAAACATATAATTGATAAGAATAATGAGGGTTGGATTGCATCTCCACTCTTTAGAACAAAGCAAAAGCCTTGAGAAACAATGGCCTTTGCATCCACATAAATATCTTAATTTATGTTAATATCTTCATAGTTAGGCAAAATGTGAAACAAGATAGCTATATGAGTAGGTACACTTTGAGTTTCCACATCTATCACAAATTTACATTTCTCTAATAGTGAATAGGATCAATCCCAATGAATCCACTTTTAGTAGTTTGTGTATAAATTATAAAATTTTAGTCTTAGTCTATGCATCATAGATCAACATATTTTTATCTATTCTTTCATCTTTCATCAATGAGTGTGTCCAAATGAGTGCTCTTTTGGTGACTAATATGAGCCTAAGGTAGGTATTTCACACTATTGGCTTATCTTTAGGATTGAGTTTGGTTAATTGAGCTACCTTACATTAATTTCTTCTCTCTTCATGTTCATTCGTTATCTTGACATTATCTTCATCAAGGGTTCATCTTGGGGGTTTTTAGAGGGTGCATGACACAGGTTCCCATCAGCCTAATTAAGCTACATGTGCTTACTTCTAATCTAGGGATATATTGGATTTGGGGTTTGTTGGTGCAAGCATTGCCAAAATAGCTCCTCTCCCATACAATGAACCTCTATTTCTAGAGTATACCATAGGACAAAACAATCACGTACAATAGTGAGTCACTAGCTGCATTGGCTCTAGCACCAACTCCTCTCTCTAGAAGGAAGTCCACCGAGTGAATGATGATGACTATATATCAAAGGAGGAGGAGGAGCCCAATAAGGCCAACATTAAATGCTGGCCGACAGGCATAAAATGCCAAAAACCACATGAAGTGACCACAATAAAAATGCCTAAAATACTAACAAATGTGCCCATCCCAACTAGTATGCATAGACTCACACACGAGCTGATAATCTTGCTAGCAAAGGATTTGTGCACTATTCATGGCAATTGATGTTGGTAATTTTCTAGAAGACAAAGTGTCCTTGGAGCAAAGTTTTTATAGATCCTTTAGCCATCCCTCATTGGCAAGTTAGCTCTATAGTTGTAACATTGTGGGGATATTGTCATAGTTCACACGAGCTTTCATATTTGTAGGTTTTGAGCATCCAAAGGGTAAGTGGATTCTGTCAGATGGCACATTGGATGTTGGGCCCATTGATAAATGCCTTTGGCACTACCTTGAATAGTGCTCATCTACCGGTATCCATTTAAACGAGTGTACCTTGCTTGGCTTAAAGTGTAACACTTAAGGATTCTTAGGCCCTTGACATATTTCAATACAGTTAGGTAAGTGTTCTTTGTGATGAACCTAGGTTGGCAAGGTTTTGATGATTTTAACTTAGTGTTGAGTTTACTTTTATTGTCCCTTGAAGTCATGGAAAAATGTTTAGTTTTTACCTTGACCACATAATGATAAGAAATAAGGTTTTATCAACCAAGCATGTAAAATTGAGCAACCCTATACTACTTAGTTTGAGAAAACAACATGGAGCAAAATAATGAATTGTTCTATATCTAAATCTTTCTCTTTTTTGTGAGTAGAAAAATATTCACTTTATTAAACTACCCACTTTATTATAAACTAGCCATAATATGTTTCATAGTGCTACACTCATTGTATTGAAGAGACTTAATCCAATAATTCCATCACAACCCACACATCCTATTTTGAATTTACTAAACCACTTACTTTATTCTAAAATAGTTGAATGGGTTTTAGAGTGCTATGCTTATCATATTGAAGAGGGACTCAATCAAATATTTGCATCATGACCCACCCTATTTTGCCAATGTGGTATGGAGGATGAGTACACCTTCTAGTGGAGTACCATAACTCTCAGCATTGAAAACAAAATGTTGAAGATATAGGTCAACATATTGAACATAATGACACTACCTATTCTTTAAGGGGTCTCCATACACTTGTTGGAAACCCATCTCTTCCCTAGGCTACTTAACCATCCTAGTCTTACACCAACCGTGCTACAAATATATGCACAAGCAATAAGAAAACTCAAGGTGGGAGACAAACAAGCTCACCAATGCATCACTCTTTGCCATGTAGTCTAGACAATTGGAGAGGAGCTTCAAAAGCCTCCACTTGTTCAATACCACAAACTGTGTTCACCTTCTTTCAATCTATAACTTGTTCGATCTCCAACCATGAATTGTTGCACAAGCAAAACATATCGATGAAAAGGGGAGTACTCAAGGGAAGAAATGAGGAAAGCCTCACAATCTCATACTCATTGAGAGCCATGCCTCGCATAGGCCAATCAACTTGTGTAAGGGTTTTATTACTTAATGTGAATCATTCACACACATTTTTATAGCAATGGTGGACTCCTCCCTTTTTTGCCGATGAGTAGAGAGAGAATGCTTGAATATGCACGTGAGCACACATGCGTGCACACACACACACACACACGAGAGAGAGAGAGAGAGAGAGAGAGAGAGAGAGAGAGAGAGAGAGAGAGAGAGAGAGAGAGAGAGAGAGAGAGAGAGAGAGAGAGAGAGAGAGAGAGAGAGAGAGAGAGAGAGAGAGAGAGAGAGAGAGAGAACCAATGAAATGCCACCACCTCCTAGCCATTAGAGTTTAGTGAAGTACCTAGGAATTCAAGGGTACTCCCATCTCTCATTGCAAGTTCTGACATGAGGGTTCCGTTGATTAGGTGCACCTTGCCACATGACCCATAATGTGATTATACAAACTTGCACGTCCTTGTTGGATTTCATTGTGAATTAGAGGATTGAAAGCACTTCGCTTATAACACAATTCAAGCCAAAAAATTTCCAGAACCTATGCTATGACCCTACCTCGGGGGCCAACAACCCCTTGCCCTTGATTGCATCTAGCTAGGGATGCAGTGCCTCTTGAGTAGAAGTTGATGATGTTGAACACTATATAAAAAAACCCAAGGGAAAATAGTCCCCCCTAGGTCGGCAGCCCCCTTGCCCGGAGTCGCCTCTAGCTAAGTGACTCCAAAGCAAAAGTTGATGATGTTGAGCATAAAGAGCCCCTTTTCCCACTTGGTAAAATTTGTCGACTCCTCCTTGTGTATAGGCAAGCCAAAGAATAGCATGAAGCTAAGCTGATGATGTTGAACAAAATAAGCCCCTTTCCCACTTGGTAAAAATTGTCCAAGACTCCTTATATATAGGCAGGCCAAAGAACAGCCTGAGTTTGTGAGAGAGCCATAGTTATTATACTATACAAGCGAGCAGGCAGACAGCCACAGAGACAGAGAGAGAGAGAGAGAGAGAGAGAGAGAGAGAGAGAGAGAGAGAGAAACGCAGAGATGACTGCAGGCGTGAAGCACACAGTGGAATCAGGCCATCAGGATATGGTCCACGACGTGCAGATGGACTTCTACGGCAAGCGCATGGCGACCTGCTCCTCAGATCGGACCATCAGGATCTTCGGCGTGAGCGGCAGCGACCCGCCAGCCCTCCTGTCGACGCTCTCCGGCCACGAAGGCCCCGTGTGGCAGGTCGCCTGGGCCCACCCCAAGTTCGGATCCATGCTCGCCTCCTGCTCGTACGACCGCAAGGTCATCCTCTGGAAGGAGGGTCCTGAGAATGTCTGGTCCCAGGCCCTCGCCTTCGAGGAGCACGAGTCGTCCGTCAACAGCATCGGCTGGGCCCCTCACGAGTTCGCTGCCTCGCCTGCGGCTCCTCGGACGGCACCATCTCTATCTTCACCCACCGAGAGGATGGGACCTGGGACAAGAAGAAGATCCCCCAAGCCCACAGCGTCGGCGTCACATCAGTCTCCTGGGCACCTGCTACTGCTCCCGGATCCCTCATTGGCCAATATCAGAGCCCTGTCCAGAAGCTTGTGTCCGGTGGCTGCGACAACACGGTGAAAGTGTGGAAGTTTGCAGATGGGCAGTGGAAGATGGATTGCTTTCCGCCACTGTCAAAGCATACAGATTGGGTTCGTGATGTGGCTTGGGCACGCACCCAATCTAGGGTTACCTAAGACGACAATTGCCAGTGCATCTCAGGATGGTACTGTTGTCATTTGGACGCAAGCCAAAGAAGGTGACACCTGGGAGGGTAAAGTCCTAAACAATTTCAGGACTGCAGTTTGGAGAGTTAGCTGGTCTTTGACTGGGAACATCTTGGCTGTAGCTGATGGGAACAACAATGTCACTTTGTGGAAGGAAACAGTTGATGGGGAGTGGACTTCCGTGTCGACAGTGTAGTGCTTTCTTTCATCAGGAGCTTGTACTGGTAACCTGCATACATGTTGCAACCATCATCGATCCAATCGGTTCTTTTTTCATTGCCATTATAAACTATTAAGCACTTGAGACTTAGTTCAGACAGGATGAGCAGATCCTGTTCATACGGCCATTTGTTGGATGTATATTTTATTTTGCATTTTGAAATGTTTAGCACAGCATCTTATTTTCTTCCTTCTTGTCCAGAAATGTGAACTTAAAAGGTTGAATGGTTGGTAATTGAAGCTGCACATGGTGTGACTGAAGGTTGCATTAGTAGTGGAAAAGAGTTTGTTAAATTGTGTCCTGGGCTTACAGCTATTTTTAATAATGCTGTAGTATCAAAACGTGTTTTTGTGTTGTTTAGTTTTCAATGTGCCACACACCTGAGATGCTTATAAGTCTATGTACACTGGATTGATATCATTGGCAGGTCTATCACTGTCTGCTAATACAAATTTCACATGCATCTGGAATAAGCATTCCCTTGTGAGAGGCAGATCAAGGCATAGGAGACATGGTTGTGGTCTCTACAAAAGTGGAGTGTATTTCAGGGGTATTTCAGATTCAAATGCGAGTTGGTTCTTTGAAACATGTCAAGGTCTTAGCACTGTCAACAAGGGAAGTTTTACAGATCTCAGATGAATACTGTGGGTCTTAGGCATTTTTTGCAAGATGCTTGACTGCTTTGATAGGCAGATCTTACTTTGCTGCTTTGATGTGGGGCTTAGTCAGTTTTCACAAGATCCTTGGTTGCAAGCAGATTTTACTTATTGATGAAAGGCCATGTAGCAGGATCTAAGGGATGCAATGTTGCTTCAAAAGACAAGAGTATGACCAATTGTGCTTGAGAAAAGTTTAGTTGCCATCAGACCTATTCATACAACATCTTTAAAAATTACTTGATGCTCTTCTTTTGGTGTGTACAACTGAGACCACTGGAATGAACTTGTGTTGTGAAGCCATGAGCCTGCCTCTGAACCACACATGGGACTGTGGTGTTGGAAGAGGCCTTATAATCCAATTTCCACTCAAAGTTATGTAGGGATTTTTCCGGCATCAGTAGTTTCAGTGCACATGACCTCGGATCTCTTGTTTTTACATTTCTAGACTCTTCCAAAGTTTTCAAGGTTGCTATTTGAGCCTTGTACATTTGCTGGCTATATAAAGGCCATGCCTACCTAAGGTAAGATCTTTGGTGTGGTTGATATTGATCTACTTTTGGGGAGCTTGAAGTAATCACCTGAGTTTGAGTATCCGGCGTGGGGGGGTTGGCCAAGTGAAACAACTGGCAAAATGTCATTGGTGTGTTAGTCGTTTCAGCCATGCTTCGATGGTTTGCAAGTGTAGCATAATACATTCTATGACTGTCATAACCATATTTGACAGCTCTCAGATATTTGTATCAACTTTTCTTCCTTTGAATCATCACTACATTGTATGAGAGCATTCTTGTTGATCTCAGTTTCAGATTAAATTCAACTAATAAGGAAAGAATTTTTTGTGTGGGCACCTTTCTACTATATCCAGAGTAATCTAGAATATCTATTTTTTGTTCACCTTGATCGAGAGTATATCTGGAGTAGTTTAGTTTTGTTAAATTTGGAGTCTCTCAAACAAGCCAATAGTGTGATTGAGCATTTTACATGGTTGTGGGGCAATGCGACTAAGCAAAGTTTTTGAACATCTTTACCTTTGGTTTGACAATGCTCTTTGTCTAGTATTTGTTGGTTGCAAATATAGGGCATGAACTAGCACAAGCACAAAAACAAATGGCAAATAAATGGCCTATGAATTTAACCCATTTGAGATCAAGACCATCCAATTGCCTAATAGGGTTAGGTTGCCAGATTCATGTTTATGACCATTGATCTTCACAATCATGGGCCCCAACTTGGAATCGTCTTACTTTTGAGGCCAATAATTTTCATCCTTGCTAGTTTTGATTATGTGACATGGATATTGCTCATTAGGAAAATTTGGAACTCATTTTGGGGCCATTTGGTTATAAGGAAAAATACTTCACCAATGAGAGAAGGGCCAACATTATATTGGGAGACTTAAAAATTTGCCCAAAATGCCATAGAAATATATTTTATTGACACGGTATATTATATTTTGAATATCTTATTTTATGAAGGATCCCATGCATTCAATGAAATGATCTTTCTCGGATTGTGGTGGGATACGTCATAAATTGGAGAGAAGGGAAAGACAAGGATATAAAAATAGATTCCCATAAAACAAATTAGTTTCCTCCCCTTCTTGTTATGCAATCTTAAATATTAAGTTTCTCCCTTGCTCATTAGCTTTTCGTGCTCTACATGTTCTCAATAGCAATAAGATGCCATTTTGTGCTTTTGCAAAACGTTGTGAAAATGTTGAGGTAGAGCTTGTTAGTGGTTGTCATCTCTTGGTTGTGGCCCCTAGGCCCTACATCAAGTTTAGGAGGGACATTAGGATATTTGTTTGAGTTTGCTCTTTTTGCATTGTCCTTCGTCCCTATGTTTGGGTCGTGTTTATTTTTGGTGTGGGACACCACCTAAGAGTATTTTAGGGTTGATTGCCTATTTATAGGAAATAGGCATATCTATTGGTTGGTCACTACTATCAGCAATCCTAGCCTTTTTTGGTATCACACTTCATTCCCATCACCCTCGTAGCTACACCATGTAACGCATAGGGTTATCAACTTTCACCATTCAATTGAGTTCATATTCTTGTCTTCATTCTCATTGAGTGTTTTTTTTCCTTTCCTTGCCATTCTCACATGGTATCATTGCCTATTCATTATGAGCAGGTTGCACGTCTTTGCCAACTTCTTTCTCCCATGCTATAGTTATGTTTTTAGCCTATGACACTTTGCCATCATTTCCCAAATGTTTGCCCATCCTCTACACCCCTTTGCATTGTTGTTCTCACCTTGCTTTCACTTTTTCTCAGCTTCATACACCTTCTCTAACCGTATTTATGGTTGCTTGCACAATGTTTGAGATTCGAATGCTACCCAGATCTACACATATGTGTATTTGCCTCTCAATAGCTTGTTGGTTACTCAACAAAGGTTAGAAGTGCTATATTTTGATGCAAGTTTGCATGGTGGACCTTTGATAAAGGTTGTAGGTATGTGTTTTCATGTTGGGGTAATTGTCGAGTGTGGTGTTCTTGTTGTGGATTCTTGGTAGTGGTGTTTGATTGTGGACAGTAGTTAAAGGCAAAAGACTTTGTGTTTGGTGGTCATCTATTCTCCAACTCTTTGGTGTTTCACTCTTGTGCAACTTTGAAGGTACTTTTTTGAAGTTTATTTCTTAGCATGGATCTATTTGGAACCTCTCCATCTTCTTCTACCATCTCTTCTCAAGTTACTTTAATGGCCAAGAGGCCTCAACCTTCTCTCTCCCTTCTTGCATCAATAGTGCCTATTCCCTTACTCCCCAACTTGCACAAGGCACAAAAGTTGGATGGCTACAACTATGCCTTGTGCAAGGTGAAGGCCCATTACATTCTCAACATCTATGAGATGTGGACATTCGTCTCCTCTCTTATTGTTTGCTTGATGCCTACACTCATTGATGGTGCTTTTGAGGATTAAGCTAATTTGTGTGGTTTTGCTGAGGGTTGAATAGGCACACCTCTATACTCCATGTAAACTTGCCCTTGTATGGCGCCAAAGGGTGTAAACGTTTTTCTCTTGCCCTCTCTCTTTCTCATTCTCTCATGTCTTCAGTTCCAGATTTTCATGATGCCTTGTCAACCACCTTCATCTTCTTACTTCTTTGACCTCACTAGCCAATCCAACCATTGTCAGTAGTAGCACCCTATTCTCGCCCTTGCCAACTGGCATGGCCACTCCTTAGCTAGCCACCAACCCACCCATTCGTTTGACTACTCCACTAGCCATCCAAGCCACTCTAGTACCTTTTCACGTTAAGTGAATTGCCTTGTGCTATGTTGTCTGCAAAACTGACCCCGTGCCAACCTTTGCGTCGATAAACTCTATATTCTTTGTTTGTGCCTTGATAGCCATCCATTGTCCTTTTGCACTATCATTACAAACACATCATCGTGAACATGCAACATCAAGTCCAAAGGATTGTAGGAGCTAACAATGTGTTGGTGTCAGTGAAAGATCTTGAGATTTCAACACAAGTCTTGATGACATTGAAGAACACCTATGAGGTTTGTACTTCCTCTCATCATGTCACTTTAGAAATGTGGCTTCGTTGTGCCTCCCCATTAGTCTCCCACCACATGGGAGCACATCAACAAGATGGAGCGAATTCCATTTGAGTTGACACCAGGTGATGGAGTAGTGGATTCTAGGGACTACTCTATCAAGTGGTCCTTATATCCCTAGTTCTGCTAGTATGGAGGCACATCCTCGCACTATTTACAAGCCACTTCTTCAGTCTTGGATTTTGCTCTTGCTTCTTATTTCATTGAGCCCCCTTACCCCACTTCCCCTTACACCATAGGTTACTCCATAGGCTTCCTCTCATGATTCCCTGTAGGTTAGCCATTAGGATCCCCCCAGGTTTCACTTCCCTCTCCATTGTGGCCTAAGCCTTAGTTTGTTAGTTACACATTTGTTAATGTCAAAGGCAAATGATGAAGAGAGTGAGATGTAGATATAGGATTTGGGTGCCCAAGAGGAGCCATAGGCTCCATAATAGTTACGACGACTTTCTAGCTCTTAATGGTTCCAAACTTGTGTAAGAGTTTGGGGTCCATTCCTTTCTTGAGACCATTTAGAATGGCCTTTGCAAGTCATAGAGGATTCAATATTTGCAAGGACAATAACAACATGTTGGTTGCCCTCATGCATGTGATTATGGAAGACAAAGCTTGCTTCAATTAAGGAGGCTTTGATGTAAGACACATGGTGTTGCACCATGTTGGATGAGCTTGATTTGATCGAGTGGAATTGCACTTGGTATTTAGTTGCCAACATCTTTTGAGGAAGGTGATTGGAGTGAGATGGGTCTACAAGTCCAAGCAGTGTGTTGATGGGACCTTGTACAAGTGCAAAACTAGAATTGTTGCTAAGGGTTTTTCCCAAAAGTGTCACTAGGAGTATATACAGACCTTTTGCCTTGATAGTTCATATGTGGACCATTGGCCTTGGTTTCCCATCGTTAATGGCTAGTTTTTCAAATGGATGCAATGTCAACTTTCTTAATGGCGATCTTCAAAAGGAGATTCATGTTTACCAACCAATATACTTTCGTGTGCCAAGATTAAAGGGTTACATTTACCACTTGCAAAAGGCCCCTTATGGCCTAGAGCATGCATCCCTAGGTTTGTATTGTGGATTGATTGCTTATGACCCCAACATCTTGCTTTTCAATACATTGATTATTTTGTATATAGATGATTTGGTCATTGTTGGGAGCCGTACTAAGCACATTGCACATGCTAAAGAGATACAGAGTTTAGCGTTTGATATGACCAATCTTGGACTCTATTTCTTAATTGAAATAGAGGTGTTTTTGATACCTACTAGAATTTTCATTTCATAGGAGTGATATGTGGTTGAGTTTTTGACAACCTTTTCCATAACTACTTTGTAGGATGATTTCATGCCTCATGGACCAAAGGTCCAAGTTGTCCCAAGATTACTCACATGTAGTGGCGTATGCCATTAGGTATAGGTCGTTAGTTGGGTCCCTGATATGGCTCATTCATACTTGAGTAGATGATTCTTATGCTATTACAATCTTGAGTTCATTCATGTAGAGACATCTTTAGTCCAATTGGTAGGTTGCTTTATGGGTTTTGTAGTACTTGTAGGCCATCCCAACTCACAAGATTCTTTATGGAGAGGGGGACTCCATGATAGGTTGGACAAGTTCAGATTTGATTGATGACTTAGACTCCCATATATCTACCATATGTTTTTGTTCCCTTTGGGATCATATGCCATCTCTTGGAGTAGTAAGCAATAGCCTACAATTTCTCTTTCTTCCATAGAGGCATAGTATAGAGCTACTTGTGATGGCTACAGAATATGCTATTTGGTTGAGATAGACGTTGAATTTTGTTAGAATTATAGCATGGGAACCCTATGTAAGTAAGGGTGCATGAGGGAAGGTGAGGTGTGAATGCACTAGAGGACAGGGGAAACTCTAACTCTAGCTTCTAGTGGCTATATAAACATACCAAAGGTCACTCTCAAGGTAGATGAGAGAGTGTACTTTAGTTGTACTTTGAGCAACTGAATAAGCGAGATCTTTTTCTTATACTTGAGCTCTCTTCTCACTCTTGTGCATACATTTCCATGTTCCCACTCTAATATTTCAACATGGTATCATAGCCATCTTTGATCCACTGAGTTTTCTCTAACTCCACCTTGACCTAAGTGAACATAAGTGTGTGGTTTCTCACTTTGAACCTCTCAACCTCCATAGCCAAAATTGGACCAGCACTTAGTGGAGGACTTGATGAGGGAAAAGGAGGCCATTTTAGCTCATGAGTTCTTTTGGAGACTTCTTCTTCAACTCAGGGCATAGCATCTTGGCACTTCAGAGCCCAACAGGGGGGCTGACATTGAAGAAATCCTAGAAAAATGCATAGTTTTGGTAGTGTGGAGTTTAGCGTGATGATGCGGCGGGCTACAGGGGGTGTTCGAGCTTTCATGGGGCATTGAAAGCCCCCTAAGTGTGCCTTCTAACCCTAAAGGATTTTGGACTAATTCCCTCTTTGCTACTCACACAGAGCAAAATCCTAACTATGGGTCCTGGTAGCCATGAAAGCTTCATTTTAAGCTTTAGGGTTTTCTTAAACCCAATCATTATTTCAACTCTAATAGTGATTCTAATCACCAATTAAATGTCTTTGGCACTCATTCCAGATATCTAAGCTCCATCTCAGGTCTAAACACACTCCGTGGATATCATTAAGTTCATCAAAAGTTGACTTGTAAGTGTATGTTGTGAGATGAGGGCTGGTAAGCACTAAGGCTACATTTCTTAGTCACGATCTTGTTTCCATTAGTATGTGGAAGATGTTTAACAATAAATCTTAGTCTTGAGGAGATTAGATTTTTTACCTTAATCATATTCATGAGTTCTTTTGGAGACCTTCTTCAACTCAGGCACAACATCTTGGCACTTTAGAGCTCGACATTGGGCAGCTAGGAGGCTACCATTGAAGAAATCCTAGAAAAAGGTACATATTTGGTAGCATGGAGTTTAGCATGATGCCATGGGTTGTAGGGGGTGCAATCATTTGAGCTTTCATGGGGCATTGCAAGTGGGCTTTCTAATCCTAAAAGAGTTTGGACTTATGGGTCCTGGTAGCCATGAAAGCTTCATTGCAAGCTTAAACCTAATCATTATTTCAACTCTAACAGTGATTCTAATCACTGATTAAATATCTATGGCACTCATTTTAGATCAAGAAGCTCCATCTCAGGTCTAAACACACTTGGTGGACATCATTAAGTTCATCAAAAGCTGACTTGTAAGCATATGTTGTGAGATGAGGGGGGTGGTAAGCATTGATGCTATATTTCTTCATCATGATCTTTTTTCCAATCAGTATGTGGAAGATGTTTTATGCTAAATCTTAGTCTTGAGGAGATTAGTTTTTTTACCTTAAGCATATTTATTAAGTGCTTAACTATCATCATCTTTTTTGACCATTGTAAGGCTATGTGCTAGGTATAAACTCATAGACCATTTTCATCTATTCATCAAATTGTTCTAAATTAACAGCACCATTTCACTACTTTCACTTTTATTGCCCACCTTATAAAGGATTAGACACTACCATTGTTTTGTGCAATCGGTAAGACCTTCCTATCATGGCCTATATTGATGTAAAGTCTCAAATCCGCAAGTTTGATGGGAGAGATTTTCACCCATGGCCTATATTGATGTAAAGTCTCAAATCCGCAAGCTTGATGGGAGAGATTTTCACCCATGGCAAGTATTAGTGAAATATAAAATGATGGAGAGGGGTTACTGGCCATTCATCAAAGGGATCAAAGCCATTGACCCATCCAATCCTATAAATGTCGAAGATGATGAAAGGGCCCAAGCCATAATAATATTGCACTTGGATGAATCCTTAGTCCACCACACTGATCAACTTGCAACTGCAAAGGAGAAGTGGATGAGCTCGAGAAATTGTATGGTGCAAGAGGAAAGAACTCCAAAATCTTTCTTAAAACAGAATTTTTTAGCTTGGAATACAAGTAGGGAGGAAACTTGGGAAAGTTCATTTCCCACATGAAAGGACTGATGGCCCAATTAGCTTAAGCCCAAGCTCCAGTTGTTGAAGAAGAGACCATTGCAATAGTTTTAAAGGCTGTAAGGAAAGTCTTTTCAACTCTCGTAACCACCCTAACAAATATACCAAAACTTACACTTGAAGGTGCCATTTAGTCTTGTCTAGATGAGGAGAAAAGAAATCAAAAGGAAGGCATCACTAGCTCAACATCTACCTCAACAACTCGTGATTAACTCTTAGTACAAACTTTTACTACTAAATGTTCTTTTGCAATAAAAAGGAACATATTGTAAGCAACCACTAGAAAAAGTATCCCAACAAGATGAAGTGCAACAAATGTAAGCAAACATGACATATCACCAGTAAATGTCCTAATTTCCTGGAAGTACCAAAAGAATTGGAGGCCAACTATGTCTCCAAAGCACATGATGACCGACTTCTTTAGTATTTGTTGTATCATCTTTCCATAAACATCCTTGTAGCCTTCTTTATAAAGGCATCCCACTGATTCATTGGGGGGGGGGGACCATTTACATGCTATGTAATCCAATGCCACCTTGCCTTTGAGGGGAGGTGTTAGAAGTATAGCATGGGAACCTTGTGTAAGCAATGGTGCATGATGGAAGGCAAGATGTGAATGGACTAGAGGACTGATCCTAGCTCCAAGTGGCGACATAAATAACCGAAAGGTCACTCTCAAGGTGGGTGAGCATGTACTTTAGTAGTACTTGAGCAACTCACTAAGCAAGATCTTTTTGTTGTACTTGAGCTCTCTTCTCCCTCTTCATGATCCCTCTTTGATATTTCAACAGATTTCCTTAGCCTCAACCTACAATTATTTATGGTGACAATCAAAGCTTCCTAGCCATAGCTAAGAATCCATTGTTTCATTCTTGCACGAAGCACATTGAGATCTAGTACAACCATGTTCAAGAGTGCATTTAGGGTGGGGAGTTGGAGCTAGTTTACCATCCTACAGTGGGTTATGTGGTGGACATATTCACAATGGCTCTTCCATCACCTTCACTTCTTCATCCTATGTGTCCCTTGCAAGCACACCCTGATGCGAGATGGGGTGTTTGTAGTCATGGCCATCTCTTGGTTATGAGTCCTACACAAAGTTAGTGAGAGGCATTATGAGCTATGTCCAATTCCACTCTTTGGTGACTTTTCATCATGTTGTTCTTTGTCCCTAGGTTATTATATCAATAGAATTATGTCATTTTATCAAATGCTTCTAACCATCCTCTTACAAAGAATGGTACCAATCGAATGTGTGTTGAAACTTTTGGATGTAATGCATGGAAGTATTGGCAAGGTATAGCACTAAGGTAGAGTCATTATAAAATTGGTAGAATCAATCATTTTTTCTGTGACCACTCTATTGAGTAGAAAATGAGAGAAAACCCCATGGCATGCTCAAGGAAATTGACCTTTCAAGATGGGATAGCATAGAGTAGCTTGTTCCACATATGATTGTGATTAAGACCTATAGAGAAAAAGTGTTCAATGAAGTACACGGATCCTTATGACCTAGAATTGTAAGCCAAATTGCCATTTTAATTCTATACATATCCATAACAATTCTTATGGGCTTATTTAAAGTATCCAACTAATGTGTGCAAAACAATGCATACCTATAAAGCCAAGATAGAGAAAGTGACATTGCTTGCTCCTAGTTCACTCACTCTTTGTGTGTTTCCCCCTCTTGCATCTCAACTTTCTCTATCTATACACCTTCCATCTTTTGCATTTTCTCCTACTTATCCACTTTCTCCTATTACACCTCTTTTTGGTGCTCATCAACACTAGGTTCATTCACCATGGGCTCATTGCCTTGCTTCAACCATACCTCCTTTTGGTGTTCATGAACACTAGGCTCATTAAACATGAGCTTACCCCCTTACTCTTGGTATATCTCCTTCTGGTTCTCATCAACACTAAGTTCATCCATTGTAGGCACTTGATCCGCACTAGAATCATGAATGTTTTCTTATATAATTTTCTTCACCATATTGGGGATGTGTTCTCAATGAGGCCCCCCCGCCTTTGATATCAGATTAAGAAGGTTACATTTGTCTTCTATTCTTTATCCGCTCTTTGAACTTTCTTTACCCAAACCCCCCTCTTGTTTTCTTCTATGTACATTGGAGCAACTCCCTAATAATTCTAACTCTAAAATTGCTGACACATGCATTGTCGTAACTATTAGTAAAGCACACAATTCTCACATTGAGTAATGCTTAATGTGTCTACAACAAATATCTCAAAAACATTTTCTCACAATTTCAAGTGATCTTTGCTCGAAGAAACTGCTTAGTGTGCACTTTGTATGTATAAGGGTTTTGCAACCACACAAAAAATCATTGCTTATGGTATTTCTAAAAATTATGTAAAGTGCCAAGCTTTGTCTAGATATAATGAAAAATGAACGATGTAATAAAAAAAAGTTAGCTTACAAGGCATACCTTCAAATCTAGAGGTTTTATTGATTCTAATAAGTTTACATTTGGTGGAATATGATCTAGGGCACTATAATTCTTCTCAATACTGTACAAAAGGTATTACTTATGCTTTAACAATAAAGAGCACACATCATATATGAATTTACTGTTGGAAATGGAGGAAGAGTGAGAGAGAGAATGAACACGACACTGAGCAAGAGTGGGCAGTAGTCCCACACTCAAAAGATGCAAGTACTAGAATGATAGAATGAAAGGACAATACGTCTTAAGTAAGCTAGCTCAAATGGAGTTAAACTAACTCTAAAAGTAGTAAAGCAACTTATTAACTTAGTTGTGTCCACACCACACACTAAAACACTAGGCACTGCTCATAATTGACCAATTCTAACACCCCCCTTGGAGTGCCAATGTGATGATGTACAAGAAGTGAATCAATAACCAAAAGGTAGTAAGCTCAAGGATTTTTGAAATTCCTCAAGCTTTTCACATGATAATGCATTGGTGAAAATATCTACAACATTCTCCCATGTGAGGATGTGGAGTAGCCTAATCTCCCTTGCATACAGTCTCTCTAGGATATAGATCATGTTATATAATTTCTCTTTGACATAGTGATAATGTATCTCAATGTGTTTCATAGTACGACCATGACATATTGGATTCCATGCTACTGCAATAGCACTCTAATTGTTAGAAAGAATAGGAGCGGGTCCCTCCAAATGAACATGAAGATCAACCAATACATGATGTAACTAAATACATTGGACTACTATTGTGAAAATTTCCCTATACTTAGCTTCACAAGATGATGTAGCCCCACAATAGGTTGCTTCTTGCTTAGCTAAGAAATGCATGACTAGCTTAGGAAGAAACAATGTCCACTAGTAGATTGCCTTATATTGTTATCACTATTGGAATTTGAATAATTGTAAGCATGCATTTGCAAGTCTCACCCCTTGGAAAATACATAAACCATATGAATGCATTTCTTACAAACAACGAAAAATGTAAATAGCTTGTCAATGTAGTATTCTTGGACTGCATGCATTTGCTCATTTGTGATACTACACTGTGGGAGCTTTCACTCAACCGCCAAGACCCACGGACCGCTTATTGTTTCAAGAATTCCAAGCCGAACACTAATGGCTATCTCTCACATAACCGACGCGCCATCCATATCTACGGGTGTAGTGAGCTTACCTCCGTGCTGTTCGAGTTACCTCCTCTCCCGCGCACTCCAGTAGCTCCACGATCCAAGTGTAAGCTTCAAGCAAGCTCGATCCTCCCACTCCAAGCTCCAAGCTCCATTGCCGGGAGTAAGACAAGAGAATAGAAGAGAAGAGAAGAAGAGAGGAGAAGATGGAGAGCTTCTCCACCCCACGGTCCCTCACCCTCACACACTCACTCCCTCACACTCTCACACTCCCTCTCTCAAGCACAAGCTTCAAGCAAGCAAGAAGAAGAAGAAGAAGAAGAAGAGGAGGAGAGCTACTTTTGGCCACACACAAGAATGAGCTTTTCATTCACTTTTCAACTTTATATACAAAACCCTAAATCCCTTTTGGGCAATCATCCCCTTTTCCCCTTTTTTACATGGCCGGCCGTAGCCTAGGCCCTTTTTCCCATTGTCCTTCTATCTTCCTAGCTTCATTTCCACCGCCCGTTTACATTTACAAATTGCACGGGTGAGAGCCCGGCGCTCCTTGAATTAAACCATGATGTGCTTGCGCTCTTTTACAAAAGTTTTGACTTGCGCTTTTTCTTGTGCGCCTTTCTCCCTTATTTAGGACTCTTCTCCTTGTGCGTCTTTGTCTTCCGTTTCTCTTTGCCTTGGCCTTTGTCTTTGTCTTTTGCTTTAGCTTTTTTGGATTTTCCACCTTCATTCATTTGAGGGTTAACATTACCCCCTCCTAGACGAGTGCCAGTCCCATGGCACTCACCGTCGTAGGTAGCAAGTGTTTAGCATGCACCGAAGACGTGGGTGGCAAGGACATCTGTGGTTGCCATGGCGGAGTGTTGGTAGTGGTGGGGAGGAAGGTCATTGGGGGCACATCGGTGGGTTGAGTGGTAGGTGGTAGGGCAATGGGAGTTGGTGGTAGGGCTGTTCTTTGGGGAGGTTGCACTGATGGAGTACAAGTGGCGGTTTGTTGGGGATTTTGTACATGCTGATTCTTGGCAGGTTTATAGGGTGATAAGGATAGGAATTCAGAGTTGAGTGTTGATGAAGAGCGAACGACACCTTCGTTGGAGTCTTCAATACCTGCAATTGAAAACCTCTCATGTGGTCTCTCCCTAAGGGGTAGTGCTAGTCTTCTTATTGTGCACAAGACATATTTTGATTAGTTTGGGAGACAGGTCGAACTCTAAGCAAGCTGAGAGTATTGTCCTGCACTTGAGGACCCAAACTGTGTATATACTTCGATGTAGATATTATGTGAGTGCTCGTGCATACTTGGGTATTACGTAGTTAGAAGACCGCGGGGTAGCTTCTCGTAACAATGTGTGGATGAAGCAAAGTTGTCCATGTTGAGAAGAAGTACACGGGAAGGTATATGAGACATCCTTTGCATTGTGACTGCACGATGTAGTATAATTGAATACAGGGATACCGCACTTTCGGTAGAGTTGGACGCTATTGGACTTGCTTGATGAGGACGGTGTACATTTCATGGCCAATCGTGCGGTGCTTACCACAATTGATTGCAATGGTATTAAGGCAGAGTGCAAGAGGAAATTGTGCAAGTGGGTCAGGGTGACAGGTCTAACCATAGGCAAGACAAGCTCCCTAGGTATGTCCTACCCTTGATGTGTTCTGAACAATTGTGGGTGATGCTAAACGGCTAGGGGACTAGGGACAGAGCTAGTCGATCAAGGTCACTGGACGTACCTAATTTGAGGACCCCTAGGTGCTGTGCTATGATTGTGGGTGCTTCTTATCTTTTCGTTCATTTCATTTCATTTTTTTTTCTCTTTTTTTTCTTTTTTTTTGTTTTTTTTTTTGTTTCTTTTTCTTGTGCTTTTTTCTTTCTTGCTTTCTTTCTTTCTCTTCTCTTTTTTTTTTCTTTTTTTTTTTTGGACTTGCCTGAGTACAACCATTGCAATATGTTGAGGCTATCAGCCTTTCAGTGGTTGGAAAATGTCAAGCTTCGAAGACTCAAGAAATGGATATTACAGTGATGATTGTGCCCTAACCTCGTTGTTAGAGAAGTAGTTGTTGAGACGGGGAGACACACTTGAGATATTGCAAATCTCCTTGCAACACACGCGATGTTGGTACAATTGAGGTAACGACTGCCGTGAGCCAACTATAGAGCTTGACCCAGAAAGAGAGCATAGCCCATGAATATGCTTTGGGCTATGCGATGTGGGCGGTCGGCAAGTGTGATTTTTGCTTTCGGCAGCGTGGCTTTGTTGCTGCTCTTTGTGGGGTTGATGGTCTTGCGGTGATTGGGCATTGAACACTTTCGCACAAAGACCTGTATCATCGTGTATCCACTTATCACTTCATGAGAGTACATGCATGGTATATGCCGCAACTATAATAAACCAGTGCAACGCAAGGAGATATCACTTATCTGAATTCTATGGTATTGACTTAGATATTTATCACCTGCACTTGATTAGCTTTTTCTTTTGCTAAAGACGTGAAATATATTAAACGCATATATGAAAAGTTCACACAATTCGGAGAACGTGTCAACACTGAACCATTTAAAGGCAAAAAGTCCTGGGTAGGTAGCATTTGATAAGCCTTTATTCAACATGGGGCTACTCCATTTGTACGAGGCGGGGCGAGTTTGGGTGGTCGGGTGACGGACTTTGCTGGTGTGGGGCTCCCGTGGGGTTGGGCAGGGAACATGTCGGCCGGGACATGAATGGTGTAGTCCCGGGCCGCCACCGTTTCCAAAATGCCTTTAAATAGTTCATTGAATTCTTCCTTGTCCCGAGCTGCCCTTGAGCATCTGGCGCCCGAGCGTACGTTGAGGGTTTGTGCCACTGGTGTTGCCACATTGTGTGCGCATCCTCGAGTGTCCGCTCCCCTGGCCCGCGGATTCTTCGGCCTTCGTCCGGGGCAGTGTCGCTTGGGGCCGCGTTTCTTGGCATACCTTTTAAGAGTGGGCACGTAGTGCACGACGGAGGGGCGTGTGCTGCATGTTCTCGTCGGCTGCGGAGAGCGTCCTTGCAAGCTAGCTGCCCTTGGTTCTCCACGTTTTCCTCGCAGGGGGCCTGTAAGATGCGAATCAAGGATTAGGATTTGTTACATGATAAAACCATTCATATGTAAGGGATTATAGTACAGGTTATCAAGTGCATAGGATGAGAAGGGGAGGGGTGGGGCATGCAGTGCTTGTTGTAGAGGGATGGCCCCCATGATGTATATTTAGCCTCCTACCATTAGCAGGTCTTGGCTTATGCCGAGTTACGTCGGCTGGTGGTCATGAAGTTAGGCAGGGCTCAACCTTGGAAGGATAGATCAGAAAGGGAAGAAGGTGTATAGAAAAGGGGCTGTACCTTGTCTACACCATCAGAGTTGTTGGTCAAGGCTTCCTATGGCCGTAATGTGGGTTGCATACCCTTCACTTGGAGGCGGGAATGGTCACACGGCTTTTAAATGCGTGATGAGAGGAGGACTTGAGGAGCTTGGCCTGTTAGACCCAACTCTTCTCCCTGCACTTGACTATCATTGCTTGTGTGTGTTGATATTGTTTATACACGCTGACACAAAAATTAATGTTTATTTATATACATATTTATGAATCCATGTCACTTCACGAGGATAAGAACCAATTGTAGAACTCGGGGTTGTACTAGAGCATGGCACACGCATCCAGTACTCATGGTAGCTTACTTAGTACCGATAGATATTTTGTGACATCAAGCAGCATGGACCCTTGTCCGAGTCTACTGGCAACATGTAACTCCTCCTCAGTGAGAACCTTATCAAACAGAGAGTTTTCTTGGCTAGGTTCAGCCAAGTTCGTACCCCGAATGGCAGTCAGTACTCGAAGGGAAGTTGGTGCCACATAGGTTGGGTCTCTTTGAGACCGCCATTTGGCCAATCGCTCCTCTAATACTGTCATGATCTGAGCTCCTAGTTCGGCCATTACAATGTGGCATTCGCATCAACACTACTCAAATTGACTCTGGCCTACTGACAGTCGCTTTAGTTGCTCTATGTCTACGAGATTCGGTCGGCAGAGCACTTCATTGAACGTGACGGTTAAGCGCAGTTCGTCAGCCTCCTCGTCAGAGATGAGTCACATGCGTTCATGTAAGAGCTTGTTATAGTGCTCGTCAAGATGTTCTTGCTCTTCCCAAGATAAGGGGAATGGAAAGTATTCTTCGAGCTGCTCCTTAGGGAATGTGCCCATGTCTGCAAGGACGTAGACACGTGCAAACACTTTGAGCTTAGCATCCAACTCAGTTAAGCATTCTATGACACTTCTATGTTCAAAGAGGGCTTGCTCGATTGCTATCTCATGCAAAGTTCTAAGAGTTTCCTTAGGCTTTAGCATAGCTGGGGACTCAGGCCTAGATGAGCAAGATTGGTCAACACTAGGATTGCTTATGCTCTCAGGGATTGTGTGTTTTTCGTGAGGTTTTGCTGCTATTTTTTCATGGTTCTTCTCGGATGTGATTGGTATAGATTTGTCACCCTGTTGTGACGATGTTGTATCCACTCTTGATTGGCCCCGATGTGAGTTCTATTGTTGGTGGATTGAGTGTTGAAAGCAACTGTTGATGGCAACGACTGCTTTGATTTTTCAGAGCACACGGATGTGATTGCTGTTGTCTTCGTTGTTTTCTCCTCTTTTTCCTGGTCAGTGAAGGTGCATCTCTCAATGACTCAGGACCTTGGACTAGGTCAACTGTTGATGTGCTTGGTTGGGCCTCAGCATTTCCTTTCTCTAGTGTGTCCTCATGGGACATAGCCGTGGCCTGCGGAATAGCCTTGCCAGGTTGTGAGGATACAATTGTCTCCCTTTTCGGAGAGTCTAGCTCTTCAACCAACTCTCTTGTGTTTAACTCCTCCAGCCTAGGCTTTAGGCACTTTGAAAGTGCTGGAGTTATTAATGAAGTTGGTTGCGACACCTCCTTCACAGGTAAACTACTAAGGACATGTTCCGCAAGGGGCATTGTCACGGCCAAGGGCTGTGACGGCTGTGCTCCCTGATTTGAAGTAGTAGTAGCTAGTTTAGTGGGCTCGCTACCCTTGGTGGATTGTAGTGTCAAGTCCCTAGGGCGATTGGAAGTGGTCGTGTCTTTTGTTGCCCTTTGAGCACTCATCTGTGTAGATCGAGCATGAGTTGATCTAGTCACATTAGGTTGCTCAGGCATACCCTTGGGTCGAGAGCTACAGATGGCGTCATGTCCCACCTCTTGGACATTTGGAAGCTTAGATGGAGATAGAGATTGGAATTGAGCAGTCGCCCTTGACAACTACTGTAGTGCTTCCTATGTCTGTTTGGAAAAAAAGGATATAGGAGGTCTAGGACTCTTAGGTGGACTTGGCACTGGGTGGCTGAATGATTTGTTCAAGGCTATTAGACGATTGTGCCATTTGCTTGGTTGAGCGAGCAGCCTTGCCATGAGCAATGTTGTGCCTATGATGCTTGTTCTCCCCTTGGGAAATCAAAGGCTCTTGGGGCACTAATGATTTTTGTGCATGCTCAATGGCTACATATAACATCTGTCTATTTAGCATGCTAGGCTGAGGCTCTTTCTTTTGAACAATCATGTCTGGTTTCTTGCCTCGAGACTTAGAGTTTCTCTTAGATTCCCTCCTGTGCTTCGTTGCTTTTGATGCACTCTGGCCTTCAGCTGATAGAGGTGGTTTAGCAAGGGATTTTGGTACCTAAATCCATCGGTTACCTGCGTAGTACCCTTGAGCACGTAGCAACACTTTGGATATCCATCGCGGCATTGTGCTGACCCTCCATCAATGCCTGTGTCTATAAGGCTTGGGCTTCTTTTGGGGTCTTCTATGATATTTGTAAGTCCAAAGCCCGTCCTTGGCATTGTCTCTTGACCTTCTTGTTCTAGGCATGGCCACACTCACTGGTTCTCGTTGTTCGACCTGTGCTTGCATCAGTTTTTCCAACAAGTCCTTGCTCTCCTTAGTAGGCTTGACTATTACGTCAGCATCTTCCTTGCCTTTCCCTCGAGGTTTGATGAGGTCACCCTTGCTAAAGGTTGTGACTATCCTCACACCCGGTAGTGTCAGGTGTATCCTCTGTGCTACATAGTCGGCCTCACACTTGGTCGCCCTTTTGAAGGGTCTTCCTAGGAGGGTTTCTTTTCCGTAGCTAGCACTATTTGGAGGGACATGAAATAGGATAGGCAAGCTTTCAGTTTCAATTGTTGCAAGGATATTGCACTTCCCTATGAGTGCTTGTGGAGGTCCCCCATAAGGGCTAAGAGTTGCATTAGTCGGTGTCAGCTCTGGTTGGCCTAGTAGGGTCCATGATTCATAGGTCAAGATGTTAAAATCTACTCCTTCATCAATCAGAGCATCAATAGTATGCTCTCTTTTTGAGGTGAGTTTGACCCTAAGATAAGCAGGTGGTACTATGTCTTCATCTTCCGGGTCCTGGCTTGTAAATTTAAGCCTTCTGACAGATGCCCTTGAGTCCCCACTTGCATGACCAGACGTGGATTCTCCACCAATGTCTTGGGTTGTCTGTGCAGTGTTGCTCAAGGTACATCTCTCGTCAAGAGTGTCATGTCTAGTCATCTTGGCATTTGTAGCTTGCTGATGTTGCATTTCGCTCTCACTAGATATGGTATGAACACAATGTCTTCGTGTTCTCATGGTGTGGCCTTTTTGCCCTTGATGGCTAGATTGGCCCATTGATGTTCTAGGGTCTCAGTTTCTCTCTGTTCGGGTATGGGCTTTTGGTTGCTCTTTTGCAAGTGAGAATCCATGCTCGTGTAGAGCCATTACTACACTAGGGTCCACTTTGGAGGATCTGTCATGGCGCGTGTTTTTTCTCCAACCTACTTGGGGGAGGTGCGGAGGGGGCAGAGCCCCCTTTGCAGGGGTTCGGGGAGGGCAATCCCCCCGGCCCGCAGGGCCGTTACGGTAAACACCATGCGCAATTTGGAGGACCGTTTATAGCCAAATTTTGAACTAGTTGCTCTAAGTTTCAGCCCAGTGACGGATCTGTGATATGACTTTAGCTCTACGTAGCCTTTGGGGTCGATTTCGGGGTTTAGATGCGTCAAAATTTGCATTCTAGATACCTATTCAATTTTGATAGTTTTTGTCCGATTCTCAGATGTCCGATTTTCAGGAGTCCGATAATTAGAATCGGACGTCCGATAATCAGAATTGGACGTCTGATTTTGGGTTGGTCCGATCGGTCCAATGGTCCGATTTTGGTTACTTCCGATTCTGGGAGTCGGATCGAAAAAGTGGTCCGATTTTCAAAGTGGTCCGATTCTGGGAATCGGATCGGATAGGGTGGGTCCGATTGCCTCGATCGAACGAGTGTCCGATCAGACAGGATGGTCTGAGTGGTCCGAGTCCGAGTGGTCCGATTTCCAAAATCAAACGGGTTGGTCCGAGTGGTCCGATTGGACAGGATGGTCCGATCGGACGGTTGTCCGAGCGTCCGATTTTGGACTTGCACATTTAGTAAGATAATTGGTTGCTACTATGATGTACTTAGCTTGTGAGTCTACTATGATATACTTAGCTTGTGAGTATTGTGCCGCAAGACTAATAGGTTTGATGAAGTTAATACGCCATTTCTTGTGAAGGGTTGTTGTGCTATGATAGGGGTCAACTCTGTCTTGTCTTTGCATACAAGAATCTTAGTCCTTTGGCACTCATCACAATTCTTGAAGAGCTTAGCAGCATCATGGAACAGGGTGGGCCACACAGATGAGAGACTGTAGCACCTTGGGAGCTATCATATCTCCGCTAAAATGTCCGCCAACAATTCCACCATGCGCCTCACTCAACACATCATGCATTTCATGCTTGCACACACATCTTTGTAGCAATCCATCTTGCCCTAACCTATAGAGCTGACCGGCTATTAGCTTATAGGGTTGGATCTTAAGAATAAGTCACCTAAGCCTAACCTTCTCAATAGGTTTCTTGGGTAGACCGTGCTCTAACACTTGGACAATGTCATCTACCCAATATGGCATCAAGTCAGCTTTGAACAAATCCCTTTCGCTAGACATGCAAAAAAGGTGAGCATTCGACAAGCCATCTGCTATGCCTTGTCCAGTGGCTTCTCCAGTGGGTATGCGGGACATATGATCCGCCATGTAATGCTGTTTGCCATTGCGTACAACCACTGAGAAGTAAAAATCTAAAAGAAGAAGTAACCATCAAGCAATGCATCGTGTAGCACATGTTTATTCACAAGATAAAGTAGAGCTTGATGGTCAATGAAGAAGGTAAAGGGTGGGGCCTAAGAAGCACTAAGCTCCCTTATATTTGTTTGGTAGTGGCAAGTCAACAATAACCCTGATCTGTGAAAAGTCAGTGGCGATGCCATTCTTGGACACCACATGCCCTAAGATGCATCCATGCTTCACCCAGAATTGGCACTTTAAGGGGTTCAACAAGAGGTTATAAAGCCTACACCATTCAAAGACTGCACGAAGCTTATCTAGGTGCTCTGTCCAGTTAGAGTGTACACATAACTCATCAACGAATACCTCTAGTTCTCGTCTAAGCATGTCTTTGAAGATGGTACACATCAAGCATTGAAAGGTAGCTGGTGTGTTTGTAAGCCCAAATGGCATGAGGATATAGGTGAACACCCCCCACTCAATGGTGGCGAATGTTATTTTGTGCCTATCATTGGGATGTACTTACACTTGGTTGTAACATGAGAAGCTTTCCAAAAAACTCTAAGCTTCTTTGGTAGCTACTCTCTCAATAATATGCTCGATGTAAGGCAGTGGATAATTATCTCGTTTAGTTACTGCATTGACCTTTTTTGTAATTTACGCACACTCGAATCTTCCTGTTCTTCTTCATGACTATCACGATGGGTGATACCCAGTCATAGTGCTCTATCTTGTAGATGAATATTGCTTTCATTAGCTTGTCTATCTCCTCCTTCATTGCGTGAGTATGCTTTGGGTTCATCAGGTAAGGTTGTTGCTTTACTGGTGTTATGTTGTGGGCGATCGATATATTATGCATAACTACCCCTGGATTGACTCCCTTAAGGTCATCTAAGGACCAAGTGAACACGTCTATGTACTATCATAGAGGACCAAAAAGGTTGGCCTCTTCTTCCTCTGTCAAGTCATCAGCTATAAACGCGGGTCAAGGCTTCTTCCCTTCCCCTTCTAAGTTGACTTCCTTGACCTTGGTCGGATCCTTTGATGGGCTCACTTGTCTGTCCCTGCCTCTTTGCCCCCAACAAGATCACTACCCTATCCCCTTTTTAAAACTTCGTAAAGCATTTCAGTAGGTCTTGTGGTTTCTTTTGTTGCTCGACTTCCAACTCCTTTGAATGTCCCCTCCTCCCCTCCTTTAACTGCCTACGCCTTAGGTTAATTGGCAAGTCCCCTTTTGTGAGTATAGTTTTGGGAGGTTGGGGTATCTCTCGGTCACTTTCTATGCTTACCTCCAACTCAGAGAGTTGAACTTACAATCTTCACTGGAGGAAGGGGTCTCCCCTGGTGGTTGTATCTCTATGGGTGTCTCCGTTGGGAATAGAGGTATTGCCTCGGCTAGCTAGGCTACTCTTGCTTGCTTGTAGTCTGTTGCTCCTATGTGTTCCAACCACATGCGATCACACTTCATCCTCATGACTCCTCTTTCAACACTAAAGGTGTTCCCCTTTTTCGTGGTTTGGATTCTACTCATATTTGTTCTATCAAGTGTCCCTCGATATCAATCTCTATCATGTCAATTTCCCCTTCTATTTCCTCATTGGTTGTCATAGTACTTTTGTACTTCTAGAAAAGTGTCAGTGTCATTGTCAACACACAAGACTGTGTTTATGTGTCCAAGCTTCCATCTTGGAACCTAATTCACTCGTGTGACATTTGGTCTTGATGTCTGTTACCTCATGAGCTCACTCTTTCTCTTTCAACCTCCATAGCCAAGCTCTAGATCCAAAATTTTTACATAGTATCAGAGCCCAGTTGGGCATGGCTCAGCTCTACAAATCACTCCTTCAGCTCCGCTCAATCTTTGGTTAGCTCAGCTTGACATAAACCCTTCATCTTCCACCTCTATCTTCACTTTCTCTCTCTTGGCTGGCATAGACAGCACGTGCCTACCTCTGTTGGAGCAACCATATCTCTTCAACTAGGCCATATCTCTTCAAGATTTCATCTCAAGAGTTTTTCTTTAGATCAAGATGCATCTTTCCAGCCCAAAATGTCCTAATATTGTGCAACATACAGCCTGACATTAATAAAAAAACATAGATCTAGCACAAATTTCACTGCTATAAATCGGACATCTTCTCTCTCCCTATTTTGAGCATTATTCCATAAGTTATCATAAGGCATTTGTTGATAATATAGGTGACTTGCTTCAACTAAAAGGGCTTGAGAAAATTCCACCATAGCAGAGAGATATTAGAAGATTACTTAGAGGTGGTACTGTAGGAAGCCGTAGACAGCATGTTGCTATTTAACTAGTGGTGCCATCATTGTGCCTCACAATGTCAAGGGCTACCATAGGGCTTTTGATGTTTATCATACAGGTTACCTCCTGACAAAATTTTAACTTAAATGGTCCATTGGGTGAGCTGCTATAGCCAAAATATCAAGATGCTATCCTAAAACTGTAACTGGCAGCCATAGCCACTTACCTTTAAGCTCATTTTTTCCTTCATTATCTCTCTCTTGCCACTTAAAACAAGCCAAGGCCACTCTAATTTGAAGTCCTCAAGAAGCATTTCCCATCAAATCAGCAAAGGGGAGAAATCCAAGCATCAAAGCATCAAACTCAAGTGCTTGAAAGCATAGTATCTATTGATACTTATCAAGTGTTATTTGACACTATATTCCTTGTGTCTCTTGACACAATTAAATATTCTAGCTCAAATTTGAGAGTTTTGGTGCTGATTTGCTACTCTAGCATGGGCAGAGACTCTCTAACTATTCAGTTCAAAGGGGTCAGGTCCACACCTAGAAAACCCGCATCAAGCTTATCCTGATGAAGAAGGGTCTTTGAGCCATTGCCAATGGAAAAGAGAAGAAGCCTTAGGATGTGGACCTTGCAGTTACTTGGTAAAAGAATGATGACAAAGCACATGCCGTCATTAAGCTCGAATTGGATGACAGCTACATCCACCATGTGGATACCTGTGAAATCTCTAATGATACATGGAAGAGATTAGATACTTTGTTTGGTGCAGAATCAAAGTCATCTAAGTATAGATTAATAATTAAATTTTTTAGGCTAGAAATAAAATCAAACATAGCTCTTGCAACTCACTTAAACTACATGGAAATTTTCTTAACTCAACTTGCAGGAATTGATCTTAAGATGGATGAAGATATTTGCATTGGCGTGTTATTAAAAAGCTAGCCTCTTGGCTATAATAATGTGTTAATTACATTGATCAACATGCCTAGTCCTAAACTGGTTGACATTAAGGCCTCCTTGTTAGAAGAAGAAAAGAAGGTAAAATTCGAAGAAGAACCAAGCATCTCTAAAGATGAACAAATGTTATATGTAGGTACCAGGTACAAGGGCAAGAAAGATCAACTGGTATGTGGCTTCTACAAAAGGATCAGGCACACGAAGAAATTATGTCTTGCCAAGAAGAGGTCCCAAAAGGCCTATCTATTGCTATTAAAGAGGAAGAAGACCATGGAGCAAAAGAAGAAGAAGAAAGACCACCAAGAGAAGGAAAAGTCTCATTAGTCCTTCTATTCTGATAGACATTTTTAGCCTTGTATTACCCAACCCTAATGCTTCTGACATAAGCTTATAAAATCCTCATGTAACTTTGTACTATAGCCTTTGTACACTTTGTAAGGCCCCTGTTACAACCTCTAGATGCCCACCATGTCTTTGGTACCCACACTTAGCCTTTTCTGCGACAGCCTCTAGTGTTTACCAAGTTTGTGGTGTGCCCACACTTTTCAAATGGTTTCTCACTAAAGCCTCTACACACTTTGTACTTCTCTGGCTGTGATTAAGGAGGGGTGTTGAGATATTGGCAATCACAGTGAGCTTAGCCTCTTTATATGAAGCAGTGTGGGCTCAGGATACAGAATCCCATATGCACAGTGGTGGAAAGTGCAACCTAGTTTATTGCTATAAGCATTGTACTTGCTCCCTTTTTGAATACAATGTCATAGTACTTTTGTATCTCTAGAAAGGTATCTGTATCATTGTCAATATACAAAACTATGTTTATGAGCCCAAGCTTCCATCTTGGAACCTAATTCACTTGGTGACATTTGGCCTTGATGTCTGTTACCTCATGTGCTCACTCTTCCTCTTTCAACCTCCATAGCTATGCTCTAGATCAGACATTTTTACAAATGGCTAGTTTTTCAATACTCTGAATGGCCTAACCTTCATTCCTTTAGCCAATGTAACATTAAATCTAGCATTCTCGATAGGTGGCTAATCCCAATCCTGGACTACTACATGGCTAAGCACATTGACTCCTACCCCTGTGTCCATGATTCCTTTTCGTGTGGCATCTCCTAATGCTAGGACTGCATGCATATCTGTGCCCTCCCAAAAAGCATTCATGTGTAATGACTTGGACACTAAGTGCATCGTTAGACCGGGTATCTGAGTTACTGCATCATCATTGTGTAGGTTAGCTACCCCTTGCTCCATTGGTCCTTCAACCCACTGCTTCAACCCTTGCCACAGTTTTGGGTGCTACCTAAGCAGATCTCCCAAAGGCAAAGTAACAAGGGTTGTCACTAACATAGCGAGGAGGTTATCAGTTGCCTTTGTCTCTCCTAATTCAGTAAGCCTTGGCCATTGGCCCGTAGAGTCTAAGCTCCGTCTCTGTGGTACCACCTATGGTGTTGATACATCTCTCAATTTTACCCTTGTAGGTGAAACCGGTGTGCTCAGACTAGAGAGCTCATTGATTTAATCCTCTAGGATGGGCTTAGTATCTTTCAAGTGTTCTTGGGCCTCTTTCACTTACTCCTTGACCTTCTCTATGGCTTTGAGCTAGCGTTTTGGGTTGGGGTACTTCCCTACCTTGCCACTCCCTGTCTCTGCCATCTTTGGAGCAAATGTCGCTACCTCTTCGTTGGTGACTTTCTTTCCTATGGCAAATGTTATAGCACTCTCCATTTTAAGCATGACCTTGGCCTCCGTCCTCTTCTTCCTTCGCCTACGGATCTTTTTTCCTATCGGGATTGCGTCTAGATTGCTAGGTCTAGGCAGTGATATGCCGCCTTGCTTCGTCTGTGCATGAGTCATGATGTGTAATGGGATAGGTGTGTCCTCCTTGTCAAATGTCTCAACTCCAAATAGTCCCAGTGTAATGGGATAGGTGTGTCCTCCTTGTCAAATGTCTCAACTCCAAATAGTCCCAGTGTAATGGGATAGGTGTGTCCTCCTTGTCAAATGTCTCAACTCCAAACAGCCCCAGTGGTACTGATGGCTCATTCTCCAAACTAGAGGATGGCTTTCATCTAGGGCATTCGACAAATAAGTGAGTGATTCTACACTCTGGTCACCTAAGATTGGTCTTTTCTCGATTAGCTTGCTCCTGTTCGGGGTCATGCGAGGAGATATGCCTTGGGTGACCACAAGTCCAACAAGAAATTGGTTCTTGGTCCTGCCCCGCTAAGCCTCTACCCCTATCTCTTTCTAACGCAATCACCAACACTGGTCAATAGTCCATAAGGATTGAATTTCCCTCTTCATTGTATGAGACATAAGGGTTCATGTACGCGTCCTCGTCATTTGGCTCATCCATGTAGTGGACTAGAGCGTCGCTTGGTGGGTCGGTTATGAAGGGTCCTGGTGGCCTACATATGCTTGTTGGGTTAATTTCCATCCTAGGAATAACTTATTTCATTGGGTGCTAGGAGAGCTAATGGGGCTCCCCTTCCAAATAAATTTGTTAGCCTATTCCCTAGGTATGGTGGGGTATATTTCTGGGCATATGAAAGTCTCCTTGGTAGCCTCTGCAATGCATGGCATCATGGCCGAACCTACCACAATTAGCATAGGGCTTGGATCTAGGATCCTAACACTCCACTAGGAGGTGGTTGCCACCACAATGCATGCATTGGATGTGTGGACGTGTTGGTCTTCTCACCATTTCTTGTAGCCTTGCTATCTCCATCTTCATCTCAGTCAGCTCTTGGCTTTGGTCTACACTCTTCCCCTTGTCTTGGGTTCTAGGGGCTGATTGCTCACTAGATGTAGCAGCTCTCTCCGAGCATCTAGAACTAGCGCTATCTTGAGTCAAACTCATGGAGCTCCTCTCCTTGAGTTAGTCATCCACTCTTATGGCTTCATCAAAAACCCTAGCTAGGACGTCTCTCTGTAGACTAGAGTTTCTCGCTAAGGGTTGTAAAGCTCTTTGCTGTGGATCCCATTGATGACCACTATGGAGATCATTCATTCGTTTAGATGGGATTCTCTTAAAGAGACTCCGCATGTGGGTAACGTATTCCCTTATTTCCTCTTCATCCTTTTGACTGGCGTTCGAACTATGAGGTTGTTTGAGTACCTTGCCTCAAAGAATCTCTTGATAAATAGATCCTTGAGGCAGTTGAAATTGTTCCGCTATGTTGCATCTAAGCCAGTGTACCAGGTTCTACCCTTGTCACCTAAGCAAAGCTTGAATTCTTGGGAGCGTTGGGCAAGGTCCATGAGACTGTTGGCCTTGCAAATCTGCTTGAACTGCTCTATAAAACTATATGGATCGTTTCTAGGTTGGTACTTGTCCAACTGATTAGCTACTGCAGGGATCTTGGACTGGCTCTTAGAGCCCTGGCTGACTCCTAGCCCCACAAGCAATGAGGTCTCTAGTGCCGATGTGCTTTGCTTGCTCTCACTCTACGTTAGGTCCTATCCTATTTCTACTGTGCTAGAGTGAGGATGCACTAGACTTCTTGCATTCTATGTCCTGTTGCAGCTTCCTAGCCCTTTGTTCATGGTTATAGGTCACTATGCTCTACATCGCCTTTCTAACTAATCTTCTCTCATCCTCGATGTCTGCGATGATCTCCTCTACTGGCCTTCCATGGTGCATTGTACTAGCTAATGCATCATATTGTCTTACCATCTATTGGATTTCGACCAAGAATTCTCCCAAGTCTAGCTGTGTTGAGATATTTGCAATCACACCTATTGTGGCCTCTTTGTATGAGGTAGTTCTGGGCTTAGGACATGCAGGCTCTGTAGGAATCTCATATAAATAAAGAGGGAAAACTGCTACCCATCCAACAACTATAAAGCAATCTACTTGACTACCACTTTGAATATGGAATGAATACAATGTCATGATGCTTTGCACTCTTAGTTAAGTGTCTTGTCTTTGTCAGTCCTACACAAGATTATGTTTATGAGTCCAAGCTTCCATCTTGGAACCTAATTCGCTTGTGTAACAGTTTGTCTCTACTTGTCTATGTCATCATGAGTATGGTCTTCATCTTCCACCCACCACAGCATCTATCATGCTCTAGATCCACGTCTTTTGACATGGTATCAGAGACCAGTCAAGCATGGCATAACTCCCTTCTCTGCTCTCTTAGTCCCTCTTAACCTCAATTCAGCTCAATGAGCTTATCTCTCAACTCATCTCCACTTGCTCCACCTTGGCAGCCATAGCCAGGTCTGCACCTATCTTCCTTCAAGCTTCTATAACTTTCTCTACAGGGCATATCTCTCCAAGCTCCCTTTTGAACATTTGTTCCTTAACTCCTAAGGCTTCTCTACATCACATAAGAACTTGACATTGCCCTATCTACTACTCGACATTGTCCTTTCTCTCAAGTTCTGTCTTGTGTGGCCTCCATAGCCAGTCAGTACCTAGTTACCTTGGAGCCCCTGGATCTCACACTACAAGCCATTATTCACCATGATTTCTGCTAGGGGAATATTCTCTAACTTCAGGCATACATTATTGGCACATCATGTCCCGACATTGGTGCTGCTTTAGCCCGGCGGCATTTTGAGAAAACAAGCACATTGTTCAAAATAAGGCGCAGTCTGATTAGTACACTATTTTCCTCCTGTGCATAGCAGTGCGATTTGGTCCAAGACCATGGGCTTTGGAAGCCCATATCATAAGCTTTCTTTCTATAAAAAAAGTTTGGAAAATGATCAAGTGTGCAGTCCACACAGAATGAAATACCAGGCTATCTCAAAAACCCTAAATTAGACTCCATAGCCAAGATTACAATCATTGATAGAAAGATCATGCTTATCCTCTTCAAATTACTTGAAATGATAAAATTCCATATTCTAACTATAGTATGATAAAAATTGACACAATTTTTGATAGAGAGACGCAAGTAGAAAGACTCGGGAACTCGTCTATATCTTGGGTCTTCTCCTACTCATGGGTTCCTTTAGCTTATTAAGTTTGGGTGCGTTCTTTCTTATTGCAACCAATTCTCAAATTATTTATACTCACTACATGGTGCTCTTTAGTATATGGTGAGAAATCAGGCTTTTGTCTTTTCAATGCACTTCAAGTGATAAAATCAATGCGGGGTGCGAATGCAAAGTGGAAAATGCAGCTCATGCTATTTTCATTTTTTTGTTCGCAGCCCTAATGTGGCTCTAAGCACGTTCTGTTGCTATTCCTAAGAATTGTCTAGGGTCTTTACTACTCTTCTCTGCTTGGTTAGGGTGGAATTGGGGTCTATGAGTTGGTTTCAACTTAAGTGGGATTAGACTCTCAACTAGGCTACTAGAGGTTGCCTCTAGGCCGTAGGTCACCATTTCCCGTGTTCTCGGCTTCTGTAAGTCAGGTCATTTATATAGGGGGGTTTCGAGGTCTGGTTCAGCAAGTTCCGGCTAGAGGCTGGGTGATTTGTTATTGTTTTTATGTTCTTTCCTATTGGTCCAATTCCCAGAATTGGATGGTCCGAGGAGTCGGACGGTCCGATTGGGTGTGTCCAATCGGATGGTAGTCTGATCAGACCAAAGTGGTTCAATTCCTAAGTTTGATCCGATTGGTGGTTGTTTGATTGGAAAAAAAGGTTGTTCAAATGGGGTGTCTAATTGGACAGAACCAACTGGCATTGTCCAATCGGATGTAGTTCACTGACTGGGTCTGATCCAACTGAGCAGTCGGAATGTTTGATTCTACCAGTCAGACTATCAGACCAGTCTGACTTTGGGAGTTGGACACCGATGGGGTGGTCAAATTGTGACAGGCACAAACGCAGATGCTGGCATGATCGATGCTAGGGGTCCCAAGGGTTTATGGCATAACATGTAACCTTCCAGAACAAGCAAATAGAGTACAAGGAAGGCCTGGGGGTACCTGTAATGGAAGATGGACTTGAAATCAACATGCTCAATTCATTCTGTACTTGCAGCTCTCTTTCTCTCTCTCTCTCTCTCTCTCAAGCTCTCTTTGTCACATTGAAGTGCAGAAATGAGCTCTCCCCTATTGGTTTTGGGCTTTTAGGGTCATGTCTAGCCATCTTTAACCTTCCAACTCCATGTCTTGCATGCATTAAACCCCAAAACTCAATTTTTTCATTTTCTTCTTCTTGTTCTGCCAGTTTCACAGCAACGAAACCCCACTATTTCCCTGCAAGTTCTTGGTTGTCATAATCTACCTAAATGCAATAAAAATTTACTCAGTAATCCCTGACTGAAGTAATCTACTTGTCTACTCATAAAAAAACTTCAAACACTTAGTTGTTTTGAAAATCAAAGCACCTAAATCTCCCACCTATATCAAGCACTGGTTTGGGGGTGAAACCCTACTTCAATGCTTGATTTAAAGCGCGCAAGTGCTCAAGGCTTAAATCTATTGGTCTCGGCAATAGAACCAAAATGATGGGAGCTCACGCTCAACAACGAAAACCCATGAAACGCTTATTTTTTAAAGCATTTCAAGCCGAGCACTAGTGGCTATATCTCACATAGCCAACACGTTATCCCTCTCTACGAGTGTAGTGAGCTTATCTTGATGCCTGATTGAGTACCCTTCTTCCTCATGCACATCAGTAGCTCCACGATTCGTGATGTGAGCTTGAGCAACCTCCACCCCTCTCCTTCAAGCTCCATCCTCCATAGCCACGGGAGACAAAGAGTAGAGAAAAGAAGAAGAAGAGAGGAGATGGTGGGAGCTTCTCCACCCCGTTCCCTCACCCTCACACACTTACTCCCTCACTCACTCACTCATACTCCCTCACTCAAGCACAAGCAAGAAGAAGAAGAAGAAGAAGAAGAAGAAGAAGAAGAAGAAGAAGAAGAAGAAGAAGAAGAAGAAGAGCGTTTTCCGCACACCAAAGAATGAGCTTCTCATTCACTTTTTGAGTTTATATACAAAACCCTTATCCCTTTGGCACCCATCTCCTTTTTTACATGATCGGCTAATGTGGCAAGGTCCTCTTTTTCCAATTCCCTTCTAGTTTCCCTTTCTCTTTACCTATTACTCGTCTACCCTTTACAATTTGCAAAAATGATGGAGCCTAGTGCTCATTTACAAAAGTTTTATGGGCGCCTTACATTTAAAAATGTGCTTTTGCCTTTGACTTAGCTTTTGAGACCACCATTGCGCTTTTGGCCGTTTCCCTTCTTGTTTCTTCCTTTGTGTCCGCATTTGGAGTTTTCTTGGAATTCTTTGGACTTCTTTTTCTCCGTCTTGAACTCAGGTTAACATCTATTTTTGAGCAAGAGGTTGAGAAGGATTTTAGTGAAGTTCCCACAACTCTGCTCCCCTCTTTCCCTATTGGCAAAAGGCAGTATGTTCTCCTATCCAAAATCCAAGCCCTTTTTAACATCAGGGAGGACTAGTACCTAGCCATTATTGCATAGAATCTACAAATAGATTCTAATCTTATTATATCGTATTGGGATAAGTATCTGCTTGTGGATTCAAATGTCAAGGAAATGGAATACCTCTCCACAATAGACACTTTGACTATGATATACAAGGATGCACTCTGATATGAGTCATCCATTCCTTCAGAGGAAGAGTTTGAGGCAACACAAAAAAAATTGAATGTTTCTCACTTGGGCAAATCATTTGACTCCTAAGTCCTTGCAAATCAACCAATCATCCATTCAAATATGGAGTGAGGAGTGCTTGTTTCAGATGAAAATCAAAATGTTTATTACACAAACTATGTTCATTTGGATACCGTGTTGATTTCCATAAAAAATTTCCTAAGACTCACTAGGTATGTTTGCTATTTTTCAGCTTGTCGTGTACGAAGATGGTTTCATTGGCTGTGTAGGTGGCAAACTAAAGGGAGGTCTAGACAAGGACTCTACCTTGGGCCATTACATCAAAGACCTCATGTTTCTAAAGTTCGTTGCGTTGCATCACAAGTTCTCAAGGGACAATGCAGAGTTTACTCTTTTTGCATTGAAGACCTTATCAAGATATCTTGGAGGATATTCTATTAGGTGGAACACAAACAAGATAATGTTTTTGGAGAAACATAAAGCTATGAGAATTTTTGGTCAAGGCCTTGGTTTCCAAAAACTATGTGCCAAATACCACTTAGCATATGCATAGTTCGGGATGATGAGTGGAAAAAGGTGCTTTGAGCTTCATTGTTGTATACTCAAGAATAGTGGGTTTTCGAAAAAAGCGAGTTGTATATTTGTCATGTAAAATGTTTCTTCCAAAAATAGATAATTGATAAGTGTTAGTGTCAAAATTTCTACAAACATCTCAAGTATTTATGAGGAATTGTTGGTTATGGGTATCCAAGTTTTTCCTTGCCTTTGTCTAGTTTGTCGCCACATAGTATGTTTGATTGATGCATCAGAAATCTCCCATGATTCTTTTCTTCTTTGTCTCTCCAAATGTTGCATAGCTTTGTTGAATTTAGATGTCCTTAGTGCTTCTTGTCTATTAGCTCTATGGACAAGCTTTTTGTATGTCCATTGGTGTAATTCTTCTAAATTGTTGGCTCTCTCTACTCCTCCACCATCTCTTGTATGGCTGGAATAGTTGGTACATGCTTGATAATAGATTTTCTCCATATCTTGAGTTGACCATACTGATAAACTACCATATTCCTTAGCAAACCAAGGGGTGCGATTATATATAATGTGCTATCAAATCATAAGAAAGGATGCCAGATTAGTGCTTCATGCACCTACGATTAAGCAATTATACTTTATCATATATTATGAAGGTAACATACCATGTAGTGGGTAATGTGTTGATCTATCCATGAACTAATCGTTGAATTTTTAAATTTTTCCAATGCTCTTCCAAAGGCTTGGTAGTCATTTGAGTTCCATGCGTGCATGTCACAAAACTTAAAGATTGTATTTAAAGACTTCCAAATGTTGGCCTTGTGTGATCGTGCTTCACCACTATCAACATGGTCCACAATTGCATTGTGGATGCACTTCCACTTGTTGAATTGAAATCTTTGAGTGGAATGTTTTCCTTGACTAGGATTATCAAAGGGTGGTGGAGATAAAAATCTCCATGCTTTCACACACCCAATGGAGAGTTTCTTTAGCATGCCTCGACCATCCTTTGACCTTTTCTTGTCCCTTTCAATCTTCACATTTCCACCATGAAAACCAATGTATGATAATGCCTTCTCAAGTGCTGAAATTTCCTTGACCTAGGTTGCATTTTCCAAGCAAAACATATATACAAGAAAAGTAATTTCTCAATGATCCTGCACAGACCATGAATTGTGCATATATAGACTCAAGACAAGGGAATATCTAAAACTTCTCTCAAACTTGGATCTTTGAGGTTCCTATTGGGTGCCTTTTTCCAATTCATTTTGTCAAGTTCCTTTGTAGCATGCATGCAATATATGCATGGGCTCTTGGAATTGGCCCCTTTTGAAACATTGTACATGCACTTTAGAGTCTTCAAATCACCTGCTAGATGCCACTCTACTTTGAATCTTCCAGATCCTTCCATGTCTAAGATTCTCTTGTTCCTTTGCTCACTACTGATTTGGGGTATATTTGTCTTATGGAAAATCTAATGCAAGGTTTCAAAATTCTTGGGCATAACCTGGAATACACAAATATTATAACCATGTGACACAACAACAATATTAGCAAAAGTAAACTTCCAATTTAAAATATGTTGCTCACCTCAAAGGACCCCAAAGAGAATATATTGTTATCTGACTGGACACTAAACCATTGTGGATTATGCTTTGAAATTGTTGGATTGAGTGCCCTATTCATTAGGGTGATGGTGACCCATTCTAGCTTTTTATCCTTCACAATTTGGCACTCATCGAGCTTGAGTACAAATTTCAGGATACCATCACATTCATTAGGAGTCACCTCAAATAATTGAACACAAAATGACTGTAGGGCCTCCAAGTTGTAAAATATATTGTTGTATTTGTTGTAAACCATCACCTCCCCTAGTGCCAAATGATACATATCTTCGATATGAAATGGAGCTCCCAGGAGTTGTAGAACTTGATCATTCACTTGTTTTCACATTTTTTTGAGTGATGTTAGGTTTGGCAATATTGATCCTTGTAGCTTAGATTCCTTCATCTTCCTGTAAATAGATTTGTAAATAGTTGTGTATCCCCTGCTAGATATACCTATCTCATCCAACAAAGCTTGCATATCACTTGAGCTAAGTTGACTCCTTCTCAGGAAAATCTCAATCTCCTATTTTGCAAGATTTCAATACTTTGGATCCTTCAAGATTGCTTTGATATCTTCCTTATCTAGAAGCAGTTTAAAGTGTTCAATTGATGCCTCCATGCTTGAAGTCGTTTCTCCATTGGGTTGTAGGATATCCCTGTATTCACAATAAAAAATGTTTAGTTATCATAAATTATTTTAGAAATACTTTATGAGATGGTGAAAAGAGTAACAAAGAGCTTTATTACTTCAATGCATGTATTTTTTTCTTAATACCATCGATTCGTAGCTTCATGTCTTGAATATTTTGAAGTTTCTTGCATCATTTGTGAACCCCCAATATTGTTTCTTTAAGCCTCAATTAATCTCTTTGTTTCTTCAGCTCCAAAATAGTCTCCTTTTTCTATAGTAATTTGTGCTTACATTGCTCTAATGTTTGCCTCAAAGAGGCATTCTCCTTCTCTAACAAATCTCTTTCTAACTTGTATACATTGCTAATGGCATCCAAATGTTGAGTGTATCCTAAGAGGCCATTATAACCATTTCCAAAGAAGCTTACTAAGATGTAATATCCTTGAACCGAGACACAAAGTTATGCAAAGGATCTTCTGGATACAGTTTCCCATCAATCCATAGATCTATATTCCTCTTTCCTTGCAAGCTACAAAGTTCTTTATATATAAAAGACATGAGACATGGTTTGTTTTTCTTACTTAATGGCTCATACTCGCAAATCAAGCTCGACATGGAGGTGATATGCCTCTCTCTTGTATCTCTTTGATGATGATCTAGACACGGCCATCTCCCTTTGTGATGTTGATTCCACCCTAGCCATCTCTATTTGTAGTGTTGATTTTGCCCTAGCCCTAGCCATCTCTGTTTGTGATATTGATTCAGCTTCATCCATCCTTGTTTGCGATGTTTGTGAAGTTGCTTTCAAAAAAATGAGGGAGAATACATGGAAATCTTCCAAACGTAATGTGGTGGACACAACTCAGGGCTTCATGTAGTCTTTTGGCTCATCTTTTGATAAAAAAAGACTATGTCATTAATTCCAATCAATTTAGATACGAGTTGTCAAGTTTTGAGCACTTGGAACTTAATTCCAAGAACTGACCTCTAAACCCTTAATTAAGGATAATTAACAACTTAAAGGCTATGGGCTAAGAAAAACATCTAGAAAATTTTAAAATTTTAGCCATTTTTATTGATTTTTGAATCACCTCTCTCTATGCTGAGGTGGAATTTCTTAGAAGGCCCAAAAACTTGTGGTCAAAAACCTCACCTAATGTCTCTTGCCCTGCCAATTGATCTAAAATATGATCGATAAAGGGTAGAGGATAATAGTCCTTTACCATTAGGAAAGATCAGACCAACCTTTCTTAAATGCATCAATTCCTCAAAAAGAGGGTCTCTTACCTCAAAAGACATATGTCTAGCCTTCTCCCTCACTAGCTTACTACCTTCTTTCAATGGGATTATATGCATAGCAATAGAGGGAGGAATTCCCTTTAGTTCTTCATAACTCCATGCAAATATATCCCTAAAATCCTGTCAGAGTGCCACATAATTTGCACGCTCATTAGCAGATAATATAGTGTCTAGTTTAATGGAGCAGGGATCATTGAGAGTCCCAAGATCTAGCTCTATCACATCAACATCACGAATCCTATCCTTTGCCTCTATTGGCTCATTCAAACATGGTAAATCTCCTCAGTGGTAGAATCCTCTTCAAAATCACTAGAAATTGAGGTTCCAATAGCTGAATTTCCCTCCAGTGCCTCCCATTTGTAGTGGGAGGTAATGCCCTTTCATCCAACGAGTGCTCAGGGTATGTCTCCAAAAATTATTCTTTTAACCCACACCCAAAAATTTGTCGACCACCTAGGATATACACCAAACAATTGGAATGTAATATCCAGGATGTTCAAGCAGCAAAACTGACAGCTTGGCCTCCCAACAAATTGGATAACATAGAAGTTAAAGACACACTCAATATTAGCAACCGTCCTGTATGCTTGCATTACCATTTTTATTGGTTATCTTTGGCTATCATCTACCATTTCTAAAACTATTTTGACATCCTTTTGAATTGGTAGACCCAACCTCTCCAATAAATCCATACTCATAATGTTTACAAATGAGCCGAGATCCACCACTACATTGCCTATCACGATCCCATCGATATATGCTTGCACCCTAGGGTTGTGCTTCTCTACACGATCTCACCATTCATTGCCCACTCAATGGACACCAAAAGATTCTACAATGTAACCCATTCATAGGATTTTCTTGAACTCCTTACAAATATTTAGTGATAATTGGATAAGTTGTAGCAAATTCACATCTGGCTTGACTTCACAAAGTATGTTTGCTAGGTCAAACTCATGGAAGTTTGCCACTGCTCTCTTGTCTTTCCACACGAGCCACTCTTTTGGCTTCTTGATAATCTTAGTACCCTCCTTTTCTTTTGATTTTTGTTTTCTTTTGACCACAGGCTCCTCTAAAACACCCTCATTTTTAAGAGGCCTTTCTTGGGCATCCAACACCTTCTTGTTATCCTTGCTAGATTTAGGGTTAACTTTGCTCGTACTAGGGTTATCTTTCTGAGTATCCTTTAGTTTTTGACACCTAATCACCACTGTAACATTTCTAGGAGATAAACTCTCATTGATTGTCAAAGTTTCAACCAAACTTACCCCACTGGACATTTCCTTGAGTGTGGCTTTACCCCTTTGCAAAATTACCTTAGGGCCCTCTCCCTTAGTATTCTCATTATTTGCGCAATGGTTCACAGGCCCAAGTTGTTGACTATCTTGTTGGAGTGAACTAACCCTACTTTAACATGTAGTGTGGCTAAATGACCAAACTTCTCGTATATATCGCATTTGACATTAGGATAATTACAAGGGAAATGGTACCCACCAGACCACTTACAACTGAATCATGATGGGGCCCCATCATCAGGCTTTCTAGTACCCATCAATTTTTCTGACGCTTTAAGAAATTAACATCTACGAAAATATGGAGGTATTGCTCAGTGACCATATTTGTATAATGTTTCATCATATCTTTTATTTCCTCTTCTACAATGTTTGATGCATAAGATTCATAACCAGTGGCTTCAGGAGCTACCCTCTCACTAGGTTGCAGTGTAAAGGGGTTGCTACTTGGACAGACCTTTGGTTTACAAAAGGAGCTATTTGGCTCAATGGTGGCTTAAAGAAATTTAGAGGAGCTGGCAACAAAGGCACATTCTGCATCATGCTTTCTCTACCATTTGAGTTGGTCATAGGGGTATTATTCGCACCTTGATCTCCACTAACTATTTCCAAATTAATTTCAGGACTAAGACTTGAGTCTAAAATTTCCCTTGATACATAGGCCACTTGTAAGTGGGACTTTACTTCCTCTACTTGAGTTATAGCAGTATTAGCCGTGATACCACATTGCATCCCTCCCTTTTAGGGTCATGTTAAAGAACATCATTAGATGTCCCTCATCCTGAATTTGATAATTAAAAATGAGTTTCTGGAACTTCCTAATGTGAAGCTTTGCATCCTCCTCTACTAACTCATTAATGATGGGTAGAGGGTAACCTAAAAATAGCAAATCCGATGTTCTTGCAGGAATTGCAATAGGTTGCACTATAATGACAACCAGATTTGTTGTATGAGTTTGTAATGGTATGACTATAACTCCACTTAAAGTGGACTAACTTACTGGGAGAAGGGGAGCACTCAAGCTTCCTCCTTCTCCTAATGGACTGCTTGTGGCACAAGTGCCACTAAGACCTCTCCCCCTCATAGGGGTATCGGCCTGCTATGCTAAGGGGAATACCTCCTAATGATTTCAGCCTGCCATCTAGCCCTTTCAAGTCTTTCTTGTTTTTGGATCTCGGATTGATGGTGTTTATGGGCATTGATGCTCTTTGGTATAAACTAACTGACTAGTCCCTAATAAACCAAAGTTTAGAAATTGCCACTTATTAGCGACTCTCAGCAAATGCATCACCTATCAAGACTAAAAACGGGCACGACACTAGCTCTAGGGCTCTAGCCACTAGCCTTCTAAACTCACTAAACAACCCCACGGCTTTGCAAGGCCAGGAGCGTATAACCATTATAAACTAATATATCCAAAAAAAGTGTTTGTAGGTAAGATCTCTAAATCATAGTCGTAGTCCAACGCATAACCCTTCTTGACTCCAAGAAATTGGAGCACCCAAACATAATGGTGTCTAACATCTCATAGCACAAACAAAGAGAGCACTCCCAACTTATTGTTGTGGCCTCACTATGGCTCTCCTACATCCCACGATTTAGCCCCAGGATGCACCATTTTAACATAAAGCACATACATAACATAGTCATCTCTTTTAATGAAACATTCCAAGAGTTAAACCTCACCACATCAGTCCCCAAAGGAAATGATACACTAGACCTATACTTTAGGAAACCTCACACTCAACGTGGGTCAATCGCTCAAAAATAAGTGTTGTGCATCCAAGAGACAATACTCTTAATACCATGTATGGAAATACAAATGCGAAGTGAATGCCATAGAGTGCACAAATAAGTAAACTTATAGATCAAGCAGTATGGATGTGGAAAAACAATTATTTTCATGACTTCACTTTAACACAATGCATCGTTGCTAAGGTAGCACCAAAATAATTTGTGCTACTACATTTTTCCTTAACTTAGAATAATCAGATCCTATATGACAAAACATGCACAAAATAAAAAATCAAATGATATTTAACTCCCACGATCCCTTTCCCCTATTGTTCATGATTTTGCATTTCATGGTAGGTGTAAAGAGTATTTTACGTGTTTTTCTTATAAGGAAAGTGATAAATACAAACTATAACATAAAGAATGGGAATAAGCTAAGGCTAAATCTCATACCCTAGCCCCACCATACACTCATGGATATATTCCTAATTTTTTTTTCATATGTAAAATCTATTTTTTCATTTTTATTTATCTGATTATTTATTATTGGTTTTTCTAATTTTTTGACATTTAGAGCTTGCATGAACCAATAACCAATGTTATATTCCATATGACCCCATATGAATACTATAAGAACTATAAAAACTCATAATACCCTCAATTCTCCCAAAATTTTGCAATTCTTGCATTGCCAATTATCTTGATTTTCATTTTAATTATATAATTAGTGAGAACCAATTGTTAGTTTTGATTTTTTAAAGAAATGAAAATCATATACAATTATTTTTAACCATTTTTCATAATATGCACGAAAGAATCATCATGAAACGTCAAAATCGAGCACTTATATGATTAATTTCACATGAATCCACATGAATTTCAAAGTCAAGAAGCTACTGATGCTCTTCTATGGCCACTTATGCATCCTAAACCTTTGATCTACACTCCATAATGCTTCAGCATCATCATACATCCAAAATCATTCATCACAGTCCACCCCTCTCTCACATAAAATAAGCCATGGGAACAAGGTGCAAAGAGGAGAGAGAAAGACTAAAAATGATCTCTGCATATAATGCATCAAATTTGCTAGTTCATGAGGTAATGGATGTGAAGAAATACAAGATCTACTAGCCAAGATCACACACTTGATGATTCTCATGGTTCAATTTTCATGAATTTAACCATGAAAGGGTGTGCCAAAAATCAGCACCCCCTCCCATTCATGCTGCTTTTCAATTCATTTGGTCCCTTAAGCCCCTTTACACTTTAAACCTTAAAATAACTAGTTCAAGTCTATGTGTTCACACTGATCTACAAGTGGTTTTTGGTTGGACGGAGGGGTAAACATGCTCTGAATTTTGATCCAACTCGATGGCTGGCTTCATGGAATCAAAATCTATCAATTTTGGTTCCATCATACACATTCTGGCTCTCCGTCTGATAGCCGTTTCATAGCACCATATCTTGCGACTATTAAACGGGGAGTCAAATGACCTTTAATCGACGAACGAAGACTTGTGTTTGATTCTTTGCATCGAAATGTATCTAGGAAAACTCCAACTCCTTGATCTACTCTCGATTCATTTTCCATGAAAATTTGCTCTTTTACACCTCCCAAGCCACTTTGACGCTCTAGAAACGGCTTCAAAATTCAGCTCTCATTCTGCTTCTTCAATTTTCTAGAAGATAGTTGGCTAGAATGATATAGCTCTCTATAACTTTAGAAGATAGTGGGAATAGTTTGTCATGAAGAGTCTGCATCAAGATAGTGACGTGTTTTCACCATTGAGGGATGAACTTCTTTGTAAAAAGTAGCTTTAGCAATGAAATTTTCCAACTCTTCAAGGATATCAAGAATCCTATACGCTTCCATTGATTTTCTTCCTCTTCAATAATGCCATTGCTTCTATTTTTAGCCTTTGTAAAGAACATCAAAGAAAAATACTACAAGAAAATATGTCTTGTCTTATCAACAAGCTTGTTCTTCATGCTTTCAAGAAACCACAAGAAGAAAAGAATACCAGGAACATGAATTCTCTACGTAGCATTATAAACAATTTCTCCCATTTAATAATGTCTAAAAACTCTTCACAATGAAAGCTAAATCTTCCATTGATGTACATTCTCTTTGTTTGCTAGTAGGTGTTTACCTCGGCAATGCATACATTAGACATTGGGTCTAGTGGGTCTTTGCAATGCGTCATATAGATTGACTATTTTTAGCTTGACATTTGACATTTCTTGTGAAATCCACTTCATTGCCCTTGTCATGAGCTTCTGATGTCATTTTTTCACTATGAATAGTGGATCTCTTCTTGTCTATGGTTTGAGCCTACTAAAGGTGTCTCGACTACAAGCATGTCTCTACTAGAGACAATAAAGACAATAGAGTGGAATGCCTTTACTAGAGACAATGGAATATCTTTTATGTACTCGAGACAAGGCTTGGTACTTGATGTAATGAGTGACAACAACGATCTCACCGCATAGGTGGACTTGGCTCTTATGGATTCATGGATGTAAGATGAGTCTAGGATTCTCAAGATTACCTCAAATGGGTGACCCTCAAGGTTTGAGGATGATGAGCACTATGACTCAAAGAGGAATGTGGCGATAAATCACCTCAGTGGATTAGTGCCTTGGACTAAGAGTTGTCATTCAAGTTTTAAACTTGAGTATCTACATGGGCAAGTGTATGTCTCATGCTCGATGCTAAGAGGGAAGTCCTTACTTTTGTGAAGTGCACATGGGCTCCATCGTTTTTGTAAGAAGTTGGGAATACATGTGTTAGTGAGAGAGAGTTATTAATAATACCTTGTCACATTGACATATGTAATAAAGGTGTAAGACATGTAATTTTTGACATCTTTTATCACAATACAATTATTGTCTCTCATCTCACCTACTTGCACTCAACTTTCATGGCTTCTCTCTCTTCTTTTCTATCATTCTAGTCTTTCTCTCTTCTATTTTCTCTCTCTTCTACTCTTTATTCTCTTACCTCTCAACCTCTCCTTGATAAGTGGTATTAGAGCATTGGTCTTTGATCCATTTGGTAGAATTTTTTCTTGGATATCCTTCTCAGTCTTATTACTTCCTAGTTACTCAAGGACATGGTGTCAGTTTTTGGAAAAATGGACAAGTGCAATGTGACCAAGGAGACCAAGGATAGCCAGTCAGAGCTAATTGGAGCAATCCAAAATACCATCCAATCAAGCTAAAAATTTACAGCATGAGGGAAAAATACCAAAAATACCACATGTAAATTTTTGATATATGTTAAATTTTAAAAGATTTTTTTCAATTTTTATTTAATTTTATTTGTTGTTGGATTTTATTTTTATTCGAGCAATCAAAGATTAAAAATGGATATATTTTTTTCTTTTTAAAAATTTATGTAATTTTTTAGTTTTTTAAATTTTAAAGGATTTTTAATGAAATATTTAGGTTTTTATTAAATTTTCCATTTTTTTCTAATTTTTAACTTATATTTGTATGTAAAAAATTTAGTGAATATTTGTTTTTTGCTATTTTAATACTTTTTTCAGATTTTGTTTGAATTTTTATGGTTTGTTTGGATTTTTAAATTCTTTTTAACAAATTAAAATTTGCAAGAAGATGTGTATCTAGATTCATTATGCTGCACGTAAACAATAGCAGTTCCACGACACAATTGAGGCCTATGCGCGTCCTCATGGTGTGAATAGTAGCTTAAACCGCACACACACAAACGAAGAAAATCAGCATACGCGAACATCCCTCAACAAAGCCAGGGTGCGGGGTAATAGGGGAACGAGGGTTAAATCGCCGAGGGGGGGGGGTGGTTTAGAAAAAAAAGGTATTAATAGGGGAGTGTGGGTGGAAAGATGAGAGAGTGGGTGGAAAAGGGGGCTATGGGGGTGAGTGTGCTTGTGGGGGGATGGGGGTAAACAGAATGGAGGAGAGGGAGGAAGGGTGGATTGGAGAAGGAGAATGAAGATGACGAGGAGGAGCACATGCTGGAGATAGGGGGCCGGAGGAAGGAGGAGAATGAGGGGGAGAAGGCAGCGAAGATGGGGGTAGGGCAGAGAGTCGAAGGCGTCGGGGGCAATGTGACACTGCACGGGGTGGTAGGGAGTGGCGAGAGGGAGGTGAGGGGTGTGGGGGGCGGCAAGTGATAGTGGTGTGGGGGAGAAGGGAGGAGGAGCAGGGTGCTAAGGGCCGGTGAGGAGTTCGGGGGGGTCACTCATGAATATATAAAAAATATAACGTGAGTTCAAAATAAGGGGTTTTTAAAACACCATTTTTATACATTGTTTACATACAAAAGGGTGTCATATAAAGGGGTTACTTACATATTGAATAGAAAAGGGTTGTGTTTTATTAAAGAAAAATTCATAGATTAGGATATTTATAAATAGGCCATGAACACACGTAATATAGAGAATATATATATAGTGAACCCCACGAGGTGAGGAGGGTGTAGAGGGAGGAAGAAGGGTGGAGGTGGGGAGGGAGGGGAGAGGGAAGGTAGAGATGGGGATGGGGATGGGGATGGGGAGAAGGGGAAGAGGGGAAGAGGGAGAAAGAAAGAAGAAGGGGAAGAAGAAGAAGAAAAAGAGAGAGAGACCCATAGGTGGGAGGGTGTGGTTTTCTTTTTATTTTGTTTTTTCAAAATGTTTTTAAAGAAAATTTTAAAAATCCCCTTCCCCCCCATTCCGTGCTCAAGCGCAGGGCGGGGTAAAAGCATTTGCAATGCTGGGGACAAATGAAAAGGGAGAAGCATGAGCAAGTCGACTACAAGATGTCGGACCCAACCACACACATTTCGAGGCAAAAACCAGGCATTCACGTGGAAACGTAGAGCAAGGAGACCAAAAATTCACAAAAAAACTAATTTAAAAAGATCCGAGCATTGAATTGATGTGCAACAAAAAGAAAAAGTGGGCATGATGATAGGGGAAACAAGATGGACAACAAGAACAATACGTGTGGCATGCAAAATAGGTGTTCACATGGAAAAATTGAAAAAGAATCACCCAAAAATGGGATAAAAAATTAATAACCGAAAATCTCTTTACTAGAATGGAGTGTAGGAAAAATAAAGTGTTTGATTGGAATAAAGAACATGGCTATCAAATCAAAACACGGGTCCATTAACAAACAAGGGTGTTCGCATGGAAAAATGACAAAAACACACACAAAAAATGGAACAAAATTTGATTCGAGACGATTCATCAGTCAAAATAGAGTGCAATGAAAGAAAAAGTGTCAAAGTAGTAGTGTTTGAGAGGTCTGTCAGGTCAAAATGGGGTTTTGATGGCAAGAGGGTATATTCACGTGGAAAACACAATTAAAATTTAATAACATGAAATCCATGTGCCCAAACGAAGGGGGGGAAAAAGAAAGAATGTTTGGTTATATGTGGGGCTCAGGGCTATCCAAACTGTACACCATTCTGATGAGAGAAAAGTATGTTCACATGTAAAAATAGAAAAATCCACGTAAGAAGTACTTACAAACATGCAAAAATGAATAATGGCCAATCTGTGCACCAAAAACATAGGCTGTAAAAAGAAAAAATCTTGAAGAAATGAGAAGGATCAGGGCTATAAGGTTGAACTACATTTCTAGTGTGAGAAAGATGCATTCACATGAAAATACATCTAATTTATAGAATATTCTTTAAAAGTTAATAATTAAGAAAATGTTACTCTTGATAGAGGGCAATAAAAAGGAAAAGTGTTGAATTCAAAGGGACAAACAAGGACGTAAGGTCAAATTTCAATTTCGATGAACGTAGGGTACGTTCGCTGAAAGAATGGCAAAATGAAAAAAAGGACTAAATGGGTAAGAAAAGACCCCAGGTATAAGGCAGAACAACATAGTTGGGTGGGAAAGGGACCTAACAGAGCATATATAAAATATTATATTATTTAAAGATAATATAGTAGTATATTTATAAGTATATATAGATGAAATGTGCAAGGATGCGTCCCCATACTTAAAACCTTAATGGATTGGTTTATTGGCTCAGTAGGGGCCTAACACTGGACCATGAACCACACCCTTGCATCCCCACACTTAACACACACACACGCACACACAAAAGAGGAGGTAGAGTTAGAAACACTTAGCCCATTAGATTATTGAGGTGACTTGTCTCGTTGATGCGTTGGGTGTCAAAATCATCTGCAAGAGGTACCACAACTCACCACAGTATGCATCTAGCGTGGCAGGGACCATACAATAACACCCAGGGAGGTAGCATTATTGATGGAGAGTCATTAAGTTATAGGTGATGAAGAATATAGCACTAGCTCAACAGGCACTCATGTGAGAATGATAGATCAATCTCTTGCCCCACGGCTCACATCACTTCAAAGAGGGAAGAAAAGAACCCAAATCTCACACTTGGTTGAGAAATCAAATTCTCCATAATCATAAGCATATGTATACCGCTCTTCCTCTGATTGGTCTAGACCTTAGTTGAGTGTGAGTTGATGCATATCCTAAACTAATCCATTATAAACATAATCAAAGACTTAGATTTTTCATTGTAGCATACTCATATCCTTCCACAAATGGTCCATAAAGATGCTCACTTACTAAGTGATCCTCATATGCATTGTACTCTTCTAGGTGATCCTCATATACATTGTCTTCTTCTAGGTGATCCTCTTACTGATCATCTTGGTCTTCTAGTTATTCATATTTGTATTCTACATCTTGCTCATTGGCCTCTTCTTGTTCTTCCTCTTGCCCATCATGTTGCCCATTGTCCACTTCAATATCATCATTGCCTTGAATAACAAAGAGTTCAACATTTAATTCGGTTAATTCCCATTGGCATGCTGTCCAAGATAAATGGAATAAGCATCTTCATCATAACATTGCACAAAGTATACATGCTATTCACAATTTATTTTTGCATATTTAGACGTGTTACTAACATCATCATGCTCCAAAGAAATAACCACATCTTATAGAGAAGGTTGAATTTTATCCTCATGACTACACCAAGTGGCAATCAATGCAAACATTTTCTTTTTCAATTCACCTTGCTTTAGCAAAAGATTTATTGCCATCTCCATACACGCACGAAGATCCTCATGGTAGATACAAAGATGAATCCATATAAAAGTAGCATATTCTTTGATCTTGATAAAACCTCTCCCAAGAAATTTGACCAATGAATTCATACCTATATCCATAATTTGCCATGTTGGTTGTCCTTCTAATGAAGCCCATGACAACTTCTTAACCAATGGAGGTGTACAAATTATCATAGCCTACTGATTAGCATTAATCTCTGCAATAAGAGTGGAAAGCAATGAATGTACCAATGATGTACAAATACTTCAATGATGCCAATAAATCTACTTAAACCTCCAATTTGTCCAAGGTTAGTTGTCCCACCAATATTCTTTTGGCTTCCATATCATATATACATCTTTGTAAAACATTGTTATCTAAAGAGTGGTAAGAGCATGCACAATACATTGTTAAACCAACTAAGTTGCATGAGGTTTAATTAACTGGTAGATAGGTACTTGCTCAATCAAACTCACATCTATCACATCTATTGCCATTTTAGAGTTATCGAAAATCATAAATACATGTGCCAAAATACCCATTATGTCTACCAAAGGAACATCCATCCTACTAGAATCAATCTCTTTGATAAGACTCATAATACTTTGTTTCTGTGCTTGTGGAGAGTGCAGTCCTATAGTACATGCACTTACTAAATCAGCCATAACTTTTTCTTGAAAGCCCCAATCGATTAATTCAAATTGAATGTAACTTTTTCCTCTTCGAATAGAGCATTTAATAGTAAAATTTTTACTAGAAAAAAAAGGTATAATAGCCTAAAGTTGGCTTACTAAAACTGTCTAGAACTTGTCCTTGCTTGGATGAACTTGTAAGAGACCTATAGATTCAACTTTGACCTTGTTTAACCATATAGGATTATTGATAGAGCTAAGGACACTATAGGATACTAAGACACCAATTTATGATCTATGGGAAGAAATCAAAGATCCATATGACCTATCTTAATGACTGTAATGAGTGAGTAATGTCTTGTAAGTTACTGTCAAGATGAACCAACCATTGCCAACAGGGTCGATTGCATTTCCAACATGGTCATTTGCATTACCAATATGAACATCATCTTACCACCATTGTCAACATAAGAAAGACATTTCCATCGTAAGTATAGGTATAGCTATGGACCCACTGCCACCATAAACATATAAGCATAAGCATTTAAGTGTCTTCATGAACGATTCCATATCATCACAAGCATATCACAGCATAAACAATGTACCAAGCTCTTTGCCAATAGGATAGAATCACTTAGACATAAGCATATCAATGATTCAATGTAGTCAATAAACCTTAAATTAGCTCTAAAATATTACTCATACGAAGATTGACCCAAATATTGGCATAGAAGCATAAGCCTCTAATTAGAAGCCTCAAGATTACTTAAAGAGGAGTCCACATAGAATAATGAAGCTATAAGATTGCTCTAGTATCAAGAATTTATGAGGTTCTTGACAATGTCCAATTATCCAAGAGCTCACTCTTGAAGAAGGTCATCATAGAAGAAAGAAATCATCAAGATATAGTCAATAGTGACTTCTTGTCATCCAATAGACCTCAAACCTTATGAGTACACCATAATATTGATGATAATTCATTGTAAGAAATCTTAATGACCAAACTTTGATGCATCATTGTTGAAATTTGAACTTGAAAGAGTAGAATATGGCTACCCTATAAGATTGTATCCAAAATTTGACTTCAATCCTTCAAAGTTTGGCCCCATAATGCTTCAAGCATCAAGCATGGCTATGGTGAAGTGATCTTGAGACCAGATGAGTCAAAATCCCTCTAATTTGGAAGAGATTTTGTGAAAAATCCATGGTTGTCCTGGTCATTACAGCACCAATGCTCTCTCTAGCAAGGAAAGACAAAGAAGAGAAGTATTATGCTAATTAAGAGTAGTAGCTCCTCATCATTAACCTATCCTGAAGGGCTGGAGTGAATCATGACTACCAAGCCTAGAACAATTAGGTGTTCCATAAGCTCCTTAAATGATAGAGAATCAAGCTTCAAGGTTGGTTGATGGAACAATAGCCATCATCAAGAGATTTGAGGCTCTAAGCATCCACGGAAGCTTGTAGGCAGCTTGGAAAGAAAAGGAAAAAGCTCTTTTGCAAAAAATAGTAAGAATTACACGTTCCCTAAAGTCTGTAGCCCTACTTTACATCAAGACACCTCAAAAAATGGAAAAAATTTAACCATAGCCTGCTATCTTTAGGTGACCTACCTCTAACTTGTCCAAGACTCCATTAGTGAAGCCTGTCTTCTTGTCTTTAAAGCCTACTGGTTAATGCGGTGTTGTTCTCACAAATTTCAGCAGTCGATACAAACCGCGAGCAATTGATACAACCTATGAGCCATCTTCTAAAGTTGAAGTGTTTTCAATATATATTTAGAGCGCGTACCATATGTTCCTGGCAGCGTGCTATGCTACCTTGAATCGAAGAAGAAACAGCCGTAAAAACCAGCTAGGAGAATATCCGGACGGCAGAGCCTTAGAATAAGAGAGTAGGTAATCCTTTAATCGAGAGAGAGAGAGAGAGAGAGAGACTGTGATTGTGATGGTGTGTGTGTCAGTGATCGATCAGCATGCAACTACTGCTCTTCATGGTTTTCTTCGGCCTCTCTCTCGAGCATGGTCATGCCGATGAGAACAGGACTACAGGCAGCAGCACGGCAAAGCCCGGCAGCGTGCTTCGGATGAGCGTGTCGCACGTATACGATGCCCATTCGCCGCTGCGACCGAAAGAGTGCGGGGGGGCCGGGGAGGAGGGGACCGCATGCCTGTCCGCGCACCATTGGCAGCGCCTCTTCAACCATAGTAGCGGGGCGCCGTCGACGAATGAAGAAAACAGAGAGGATATGCGCGCCCATGCAGGGGCGCGGCGCCGGGAGTTGGTGACGCCCTGGATGGAGGTACGGAGCGAGTCGTGGCACCGGGGCCACACCTTCGACTACTACGCCGTGCTGTCGATCGGGACGCCCCCCCAGCCCCAGCTGCTCTACCTCGACACCGGCAGCGAGCTGGCCTGGATCCAGTGCAAGCCCTGCGCGCCTTGCTACCCCCAGGGCGTGCCCGTCTTCGACGGCGCCCGCTCCTCCACCATCCGCCTCCAAACCATCAACGACCCCTTCTGCCAAGCCGTCCAGCAAACCCACCTCGGTGCCGGTGCCGACTCTGCTTCCTGCTCGTACGCGGCCGGGTAAGCATTACTTAATTTGGCGCACTATGATCTCTTATCTCACAAGAATAGCAATGCAATATCGTCGTGAACGTCTGATCCATCCAGCAACCAGCTTATGTAAGCCTTCTCCAGGCCGGGAGCTAGCAGCTACCCCGTAGTACGTAGTCCGTCCCGCCATGAGGAACGGTAATCATAGGCCTAGGCGCATTCTCATCGCTGCTGCGCACCCCAGTACAGTACTCTTGCCAAAAGATAACAGCTCACGTCGTGTTTTATATATGAATCCTCCCTCTTCGACTAAGTGCTTATTAACCACAGCTCTGTCGGATCATCGCAAACTAACATTATTTCAATACCATGTATCAGCTACCAGGATGCAACAACTAGCGAGGGTGGCTTGGTCTTCGATGACATGAGCTTTTGGGACCTTGATGGAAATCCTGGCGATTATGTTACTATTCATGAAATAGCATTCGGGTGTGGTACGAGCAATTCCGTGGCTAACCCAACTCTAACATCTGGTACCTTGGCGTTGGGCAAATCACATGGTTTCTCGGTACCAGAGCAATTAGCTTCTACCATCGGTGCCGACTTCTCATATTGCCTGGCTCCTCCCGGAGCACCTCCTCTCTCTGGTTTCATTTACCTTGGTGCTGGATCTACACCGACTCGTCCTTACGACTATACATACTTTCTTGCGAATGCGATTCCTAACTATTGGTACATCGACGTTGTAGACATCATTGTTGCAGGTTCACAGCTTCACCTCCCCGCTGGTACACTTGATTTTGACCCTACCACAGGGATGGGAGGAACAGTCATTGACACCGGAACGTTTATATCTAGACTTACTGGCGCTGCCTACATTCCCTTTCGTGACGCATGGAGATTAGCCTTGCAACCATTTCTTGGAGACCCCGGGCCGGGTCTTGCAGGACTTGATACATGTTATGACTATCCTAACGATCAGAATCTGCCACCTATATCCTTCTATTTCCGAGATGGCAACATTTTCACACCAAGCATGATTGCAAATCTGTACATCTACACATCCAATAGTGGACGCCGACGAATGTGTTGGCCATACACTCCCACCTCTAGTGACTACCCTGAATCTTTCATTTTAGGCGCAAACACTCAAATATCTACTCACATGATATTTGATGTTCAAAACCAAAGGTTTGGATGGATATCTGATCGTTGTTGAGTGTACTAACTTGATTGTTTGGGATATAGGATTCTTGTTGCTAAATACAAGCATACACGCTTGTCTGAACATATTCTAGCGTCTTTTTATGAAACCTTTTGGGGTATGAATTACCAAACATGCATAAAGATCCATTGACTTCTCTTTCTTATTCTTTTTTGCAAGATTAATCCATGGCATGACACATATATTTACTTAAAAATAAATTTTTTGTTCAACATGGCTTACATTTTATAAGTTGATATAAAGTTTTTGTATTCATATTATAGCATGAATTAAACTTATTTTTCATATGCGTTCAAACCCTCTCTGCCATTTTCACCCATTGTATATTTTAAAAATAGCTTTATTGATACATTTCTCATGGCTAAAATACATTTCACATTCTTCTTATAGCATCTAGGTATAATATGCAAAACTATCAACTTTTGAGTTGTCTTTTATTAATTATTAAGGGCACAAGCATACACAAATGTGTATGCTCCCCCAAATTGATAGCTACCCTATAAGTTCACCTATTCATTATAATGCCGTGGAGTTTTCCAATATTGGAGGATGACTTTTTATTATTATTATGTATCATGACAAATTAAAGTTAATATATATTTGTCCCAAAAAGGTGAGGCAATAATTTTGGAGATTAGAATCTTTATACTACTCGATGCTCGTAAGCATATCCAAATTTAGAGTGAATACTCTTCTTTGCACAAGTTTGAAGGCATGCAAAGTTTCCTTTACATCTTCTGTAGCATCCCTACTTCCCCTTCCAACACTCGGCGCTTCCTAGGAATGAAGATCCCTATCCTCAACTTAATGAAAATTTTCTTTCAAAGTAACAATCAGAAAATTACGTGAAATGACTAAATGAAAGGGATACATTGCTTGTGACTCGCTCTATTTTCTTTCATGTACTAATTCACCATCCAAGTCTTAGGCTCACCTTTATGGAGTACATACACACACATATAGTCACAAAGTCTAGTATGAGTGGTTGAAAAGGATAGATTTTAGACTAGCAAGGTAACCTTATGACTTTTATTAATAGTTATAGGAATGGTGATTTAGTGATGGATACTCCATTGGATCTAATTCAACTAGTTTTGGGTTTAAAATGTGTATGTCTTCATAAGATAGGATTGGGTATATCTTGAACATAGTTCTTATATTTGGTCCAAAACCATACTCTTCAACTTTACTTGGTACCTATGTCATAACAACTTACAATAAATACATTATGGTTCAATATTGGATGGTGTTTCTTGACTCTAGAATACAATTCCATAAAGTTTCAAGATTTTACTTCTTATGTAAAGGAAAATTTAAACAATTTTATAGTCTTGACTATGAAATGTATTTTTTTCATTTTTTCTCTTTGGTGTGACATAATTATTTAGGATTTGATTTTTCTACATCTTTGGTGTGATGTATGTCCTTAGGGTTTTGTGTGAGATAAGTCCTTAGGGTTTGGTTTTTCTTGCATCTTTGTAGATGTAGTCAGGATGCCAACCAGGTCCCATGATGACATTTATAATACACATTAGAAGGCATGGTTCTTACCCTTTTCTTTTGTATGAATGCAGGTAACAGCTAGACCCTTCACTTACTCAGGCTTGGTAAAAGTAACCTGAATGACCTTTTTTCTTTTTGAGTACAATAAAATGAATGATACCTAGTTAGTGTACTTAATCTCATATATGAATCTTGCACTCAAGAGTTTGTCAATCTCCTCCATTACATAAGGATATTTAGGATTCATGGTGCAAGGTATTTGCTTCACTGGTGTGTCTGGAACCATAGGAATGTTATGAGTCACAATTCTAGTGTAAACATCTTTCAACTCTTTTATGGGGCCAAGGAAACACATAAGAGAATTTGTTTAAGAGATAGATGAGCTTAGTCTCATCCTCTTCAGTCAGGTCATCTACTATGAACACAAGTCGAGGCTTTTCCCCTTCACTAGAGAAGTTGACTTTCTTGACCTTGGTAAGCCCCTCGATGGGTTAGTTGGCATGTCCTTATCTCTTGGCTCCTATTAACACCACTATCTGATTGCCTTTGTTGAACTTTGCGAACCACTTTGGCAAATCATGGGGTTTCTTATGTCTCTTGTCCTCTATGTCCTTAGACAACTTCTTCTTCTCCTCCTTCAACCTTATGCACCTCAGGTGAAGGTCCCTTTAGTGCACCAATCTTAGGGTGTCATGGAAACTTAGGGTCATTATCAGAGCTAACCTTAGACTTGGACTTAAATTTAAATCCTTCACTAAATGAGAGAGTCTCACCAGATGGTTGTAGTTTAGATATAGTGCATATTTCACACAGAGTTGCAGATCTAGCTTGATTTTGTCCAACCCATTCCTAATCCACTACCTCTAAGACTAGGTGTTCCAACCAAGATTGATCATTGCCTACTCATTTGACTCCTTTCTCAACCTGCACTGATTGGTCTCTTGGGACTTAGAATCCATAATGGTCTACTTAATTATCCACCCATATGTGTCATAATCAATGGTTTCTACTTTATCATCGATTGTTTCACTCCTAGAGCCATAGTCCACATATTCATCATCAAAGTTCTCTTGATTAGAGGGCTCATCCTCTATTTGCTTATTGATTCTCAAGTTCTCATTGTCTTTGACTAGAGCCCAATGTAAAAGAGGTTTAGATCATGGACCCTAGTCCATTTCCATTTTGGAGCTTCCATGAGATCTCTGAGAGGTTTTGGATTGGCCACAAGGTTGTTGGCTAGTGTTGTCATCAAATACTCAAGGATTTTGTGCAACTATAATTTTTTCAATTGAACATGGCCCAGCCATTTTCTTACTTGCACTTCTAGCCATCATGCAATGAGGCACAAATGGTAGGTCATTGTTCATTGGTGTGCCTTCTTCCGCAATCTTGTTGTAGGTGCTTGCTTTCTTAACTACCTTCTTGTAACCATCCTTGTCATCGGAGAACGGTATATCAATGGTTGCAAGCAGGTGTCCAATCACGCTCATCCTCTCGACATGGCATGTACTTGGTTAGGGGGACATTGTTGGGTTTTCTATGTGATTCACCCTTAAGCATTACAGAGATGGCATCCAAGTCATCAGTGAGGCCTTTCAGATGTCCATTTTTATTAGGATTACTTCTGTTCTATTCCATAAGAGAATCAATCCATTGTCCCAGTCTTCTACCACTTTGGCATCTCTCATCAAGGTCTTAGTAGCAATATGTCATAGTCCATACCCTTCATGACAATAAAGTTTTATTGAAATCTCGACTCTAGCTATCTTAATCAAACAACCTTTTAGCACTCCAAATGGATGAACTTTTGTGCCATTTGCAAGTGTCACATTGAATCTAATAGTTTCCATGGGGGAACTAGCCCGAGACTCCAACACTTACACTACAACTATAAGAAGTGCATGCATTTCAATACCTTCCTAAAAGGCATTAATCTATAAGGAACCGAGCACTAGGGTGGGTGTCATACTTGGAATGAGGGTATCATTATTAGATTCTTATGCTAATTTTACCCTTCTACCCATGATTTGAATGTTTTCCGTAGATTGTGGTTTTGCCTCATTAGCTATCACAAGGGTGTAACATGTCCCCCTGTCTACTTGTAGGATATGTCTTAGCAGCCCATCGGGAAGAAAGTCTAGAAAGCGCCACCTGGCACTCCCAAGGAATGTCACGGGGTTTGCGATCTAGGTCTTCCCGAGTCTGCCACGAAGCGGAAGCATTCCAGCCGTTCCTACTTAGGATCCACTTGAATCAGGGTTTCCCTAATGGTCAAGTTCTTAGAAGGTAGCTAGCGTGGAGCCCCAGACGAACTACTTTACGCAGAAACATCAAGGTTGAAGTGGATTTATACTGCACTTGGTTCAAGGAGAATGGGAAACGAGAGGGATGTGAAGCTCGACCTCTCTGCCCGTCAGGCATAGTCCCATTCCGTTCCCCTATAACAATATAAATCGGGACTCTAGCACTGTAAATTCTAGGTCATTGTTATCCTGCTGTCGATTCCTTTGAGAAAAGTTCCCGGCCAACCGGGACCACCCTTTCATAGGACGGACGCAAGGTCACATCCATCGCACTTTCCTCGGGTTGCTTTAGTTATCTAATTACCTACCACATTTAGTTTGACAAGCAAAAAGATCTTCCTTAAATAACCAATTAAACATTGGTTACTTCATGTAACTTAGGTACTGACATAGAAAAACAATGTCAAGCAAGTTTCCTTTTCAACATTTGATCTTTATTTATCAGTCTTTGGAATACATCATATAATCCGCCCGAAGGCTATCCAGCAATCCTCAAGGATCGCTATTCCAAGTTCCGCCCATTGACTAGTATGCGAGCCTCAAGATCCCATCTCGAGTCACCTCGGCCTCTTGTGCAGGATCCAGAGGCAAGGGATTTACGGCCAGAGCCTCCCCTGGCACCCAGGCGTCCTCCTATTCCAAGTAGCACCCACGGAGAGACCCTCGCAACGGGTTCAGTCCACGTACTCGGCGTGGCTAACAACCCCCTTGGATAGGGTCAGGTAGACAGTCGGAGGTAACTGAAACTGCCTCTCCCTCCAGGCCTCAACTTGAAGCATTAGATGTTTTTCCTGAATTAGTTCCTTGAGCAAAGAAGTACAAACAATGCACCTATATGTACAATCAAGAACATTCCAGTGGTCGTTTGTACGGCCAACTACTAAGGTGTAGTTCCTTCTTCCCGAATGCTTCCAGCATTCAATCCTGGATCAATTTCGACTTGGCAAGATCCCAAGGGTTTCGTAAGCTGAGTTGATTGTTTACCCTCTTTCCTTGGGTTAGGGTTTATACCCTGTTAACCCAAATTGTCACTACTTTAGGTTTCCATATATTATGGTCAATAAATCATGGACAACCCCATTGTCCTCACTTGATTGGTCAATTGCTTGCTAGGCAATTCATAAATACCCTAACTTAGCAAATCAGCCCCAAGGGAGGGTGATGTAGTAGGATGACTACTCATCCTCTAGAAAATTAGACTTGTACTTAGAACTCGCTAACCTTGTTCTAAGGAGTGGCAATACTATTTTGTGATTTAGACACAAAATTGTACAACGTTGCAGCTTGTGTCAGTATCTGACTTGTGGGATTATATCTTTCTTTGTACGGTCTTTCTTGATCAAGAATACCTTTGATCAAGATAAGGGCTTGGGAGTCCTCTTGACCCATCCCAACCTTAACCCTACTAGGCCGATAATGCTTTGGCCCTAGGGTTCCTAAATTCATACGAAAGTCTAGTATTTGGTCAATTGATCCTTAGGGTGAGAACCCTAGATCATTCTTGCATGGGCGTTTAGCTAACCCTAACATTCTGTGAATGTGAGTAGGACCTTTGAGATCGGAAATATTAGGTTGGCATCCTAAGTGCGATACTAGGCAAAATTTTAACATAGCTTAACCCTATCTAGCACATTGAGGTGTTCATCATACTAACTATTTACGCTTTATGAATCCCATGTGAGTTACACAATTACAAGTGATTTACCTAATTGATCTAGTTGTCTTACACAAGAGGTGATCTTTCCTTAGAGATGCAAATACTTTCCCTAAAAGATGTAAATACTTTCCCTAAAAGATGTAAATAACTGCAAGATATAACATTCCATGCAAATATGCGAGGCCATAGACCTTTTCCTTCTATACAGCTATAAGATCTACAATGATCGTTACTTTTCCTTGCCCTAAACTATAATGATGGACAATTCAGAGCTAACTCTTATAAACCTTACATTGATGCAACAAAATCAAAGCTTTAATATTTTTAATGAAGATGCATTCAAGTTTTGATAAAAGAACTCCATGCATGAGCGATTACCATGAGTCCTTCATTGATTTAATCCTTACTTTTATCACTTAACCCGACCTAAAATGTAACCATCTTCGCATGCAATTTTCCATGCATTGCGACTATTTGGACATCATTCAATGGGCGTCTAAGATTATCTCATACACGAGTCACAACTAGGAAATTATTACCTAAGTGCATTATGCGCTGTTCTTTTCGCGAGGCAACAAGGATGCCTTTAGACAAATCCACCTTTTAACTTATGCAATATGCATTCAAGAATGCAACTACCATGACCATGCAAGTACTCGTCATGCAACTTAACTTGGTAATTCCATGTGAGTATATAAATTTTCCAATGTATTCAAACTTTCCTACATGAATTAAAGACATGCATAATGAATCCTTTCATGCGGGAATGTTATCGGAACCTGGGCATTAAGAATCGGGGCGTTGTCCACTCGCGTACTCGGGGTGGAACCTCCCGCGCATGCGCCTCGTGACTTTTGCTTAGGAGCCATCGATGACATAGATCTCGACTCAGCAACTCTCCTTTCCCTTTTATCCGATTTCTGAACTCCCTACTGCTCGCGAACTTACTTTCCTTCGCAAGAATTAGGCCTTGTAAACTTGATTCTAAAAAGACGAGAGACGGGGTGAACTAGGGCTAAGGAAAGCTTTAATAGAAGCTTCCAAAGAAGCTTCCAAGCATCTGGCCATAGACAAATGACGTGGATGGGAAGGATAATGAAGATAACGATGATGAAGTTGACAATGACGACGACGACGATGATGATGATGATGATGATGATGATGATGATGATGATGATGATGATGATGATGATGATGATGATGGAGGCGATGGCGCAATAGTCTGGTGGCAGTAGCCAGCTCCATAGGCGGCGGCAACAGCTCCATGTCACGAGATGCCTACAGAGTGATGCCATTCGGGCTCTGTAATGCTCCTGCTACCTTCCAATGAGTAATGATGGCTGCCTTCCAAAATCATCTGCATGATTTCATTGAGGTGTATCTTGATGACTTCTGTGTCTATAGTTTGATCCGTGAGCACTGGGGACACCTAGAGCAATGTTTTGATAGATGCCGAGAGTATGGGATCTCTCTCAACCTCGACAAATGTGTCTTTGGCATCTCCTCAGGAGTTCTATTGGGCCATATTGTCTCTGCACAAGGGATTGCAATAGACCCAGCAAAGATTGAAAAGATTGCCGCTTTAACAGCACTGACAAACCTCAAGCAATTGAGAGGATTTCTTGGCCATGTGGGCTATTACAGAAGATTTATTACACATTTTGCAACCAAGGCAGCTCCTCTGCACAAGCTCCTAAGGAAAGAAGTTGATTTCCTTTGGACAGATGACTGTGAAGAGGCCTTTAATACCCTAAAACAGTGCATGATTCAAGCACCTATTTTATAGCCTCCTGATTGGACGAAAGAGTTCCATGTGCACACAGATGCATCAGTTGAAGGGCTAGGTGCTGTCCTATGTCAAAAGGGCCCTTCTAAATTAGATCAACCGATATATTATGCAAGTCGAAAGGTCATTGATAGGGAATGGAACTACACAGTGAAAGAGCTTGAGTGCTTGGCAATGGTGTTTGCACTGGAGAAGTTTCGACACTATCTATTGTCCACACATTTCAAGTTCTATGTGGATCATGAAGCCCTGTCCTTCTTGATGAACAAAGCAGATGTTAAAGGACGACTGATGAGATGGTTGCTCCTATTCCAGGAGTTCGACTTTGAAGTAGTCACTAAGCTTGGCCGCTCCCATGTCCTAGCCGATCATCTATCACAGATCCCTCAAATAGAAGAAGAGGAACAGGATGATCCAAACCTTCCTGATGCTTCCTTGTTTCTAGTTGAGACAGTTACTCCCTGATATGCAAACATAGCCAACCTCTTGGCAACTCAACAATATCCTCCTGGCCTCTCAAGTCGTGAGCGGAAGAAGCTTCTCTTAGAATCAGTCCCCCTACACTTTGTTAGGCGATGCACTGTACAAGAAAGGCAAAGATGAAGTGCTGCGAAGATGTGTTGCAAGGGATGAAATCAGCATAGTATTGAAAGCATGCCATGACGAACCATGTGGTGGACACCTCGCAGGAGAAGCGACAGCCAGGAAGGCTCTATTAGCAGGATACTAGTGGCCGACCCTCCACAAGGATGCATATGATTACTATAAAAGGTGTGATGCTTGTCAGCGAATGGGAAAACCCACCAAAACAAGTGCCATGCCACTGCAACCCATTCTTCCCCTAAAGTCGTTTGAGAAGTGGGGGATTGATTTCATGGGTCCCATTGATCCACCTACTAGATGGAAGCAGAACAGATACATCTTAGTATGTACAAATTATATCACAAAGTGGTGTGAAGCTAAAGCCCTAAAGCGGGACGATGGTAATAGTGTCGCACTATTCATGTACGAGAATATTATCACCCATTTTGGCAGTCCCCTTGAGCTGGTAAGTGACAGAAGTACTCATTTCCTTAGCAAAATCATGGAGGAGCTGACGGAATCGTATAAGATCCGCCATCCTAAGTCCACTCCCTATTACCCCAGATCCAATGGCCAAGTTGAAGTCACCAATCGCAACCTTTGCTCGATTCTGACAAGAACAATTGCCGCACATCGTCGCGACTGGGACGATCGACTTACAGAGGCCCTTTGGGCACACAGAACCTCCCATAAGGCAACTACAGGACAGACCCCTTTCCAACTAGTGTATGGTACAGAAGCCGTCTTTCATGTTGAGCTCGAATTGCCCTCGTTGCGACTGGTGTCAAGATTGTGGGAGAGAAGGAAGGAGTCTCACTTGTAGCTTTCTTGCTTGCACAATGGGGGAATACACACAAGGGTGGAGGCTGAAAACAGTTTTTCTCTTCTTAGTTGTGTAAGCCAAAAAAGAACTCTAGTACATAGAAATAGGAGAACCCTATATATGGGTCTCAAAAGCAAACTCAACTAACTAAGGTGGCATACTAACTGAGCCATGAACTAGAGTAGATAAGGATAGCTGTCATCTAGCTATTATTCATGGGCGGTGTACCAACTGCATTTGCAACTGACAAGTCGGTGACATAAATGCACAACGGTCACCTTGGCATATCACGAGTGGAGCTCGATATCTCAACACTCCCCCTCGAGCTCAATCCCAATTCCTGCATAGCAAGCAGGTCTCTGAACTTGCGCAGCTTCTCTGCGTCCAATGCCTTCGTGAATATGTCAGCTACCTGATCCTCTGTGCTGACATAAACTAGATCAATAAGACCTAGTAAAACCCTCTCCCGCACATAGTGATAATGCACCTCAATGTGCTTTGTTCTAGCATGATAGACTGGGTTATTTGCCAAGTGTATACTACTCATGTTGTCACAATAAATGACAACTGGCCCATCTGTAGGCTGATGCATATCATAAAGTAGCTTATGCAACCAAGCTACCTCACATACAGTCATTGCTGCACCCCTGTACTCAGCCTCTGTGCTCGACAAGGCAACTGTAGGTTGTTTCTTGCTGCTCCAAGTGACAATAGCACTCCCAAAAGAGAACACATATCCACTGGCAGATCGTCTATCAGAAATACTACCAGCCCAATCAACATCAGTGTATCCATGCAACTGTATCTGAACCCCAGTCTCATAAAATAGTCCATACTGCAATGTGGACTTCACATATCTGAGTATGCGTCTAGCCACATCCAAATGTGGTTTCCTTGGAGCCTGCATAAATTGACTTACCAATCCAACAGCATAGCTCAAATATGGCCTGGTAATAGTCATATAAATCAAACTTCCTACTATGCGTTTGTACATAGTAGGGTCTTCGACAAGCTCACCTGCATCTGTGCTCAACTTCACATTCTGCTCCAAAGGAACTGAAATAGGCTTAAGCCTGTCATCCCATATTTCGACAGCATGTCCAATCCATTTTGCTTCTGCAAGAGCCATATCCCACTTGGTGATCTAATCACCTCAATGCCCAAGAAATAATGCAGCTCTCCCAAATCCTTCATCTCAAACTTTTGCTTCAATAGCATTTTCACATGAAGGATATCTTCATCACTATCACCTGTGATAATCAAATCATCAACATAAATGACAAGCAGCATAATACCTTTCTCTGTTTTTCTCACATAAAGTGGGAAATCTGCCTTGGAAATCTGAAAGCCAATAGTGACAAGATACTGTCCTATCTTGTTAGACCATGCTCTAGGTGCTTGCTTCAAGCCATACAAGGCTTTCTTCAACCTGCAAACAAACTCAGGATGAACAACATGCACATAACCTGGTGGCTACTCCATATAGACCTCTTCTTGCAAATCACCATGCAAGAAGGCATTCTTTACATCCATCTGATGTAAAGACCATCCCTTTGATGCAACCATAGCAATGACTGCTCTTACGGTTGCCATCCTTGCAACCGGAGTGAATGTTTCTTCATAGTCAATGCCATATGTTTGTGCATACCCCTTGACTACTAATCTTGCCTTGTATCTGTTCACAGAACCATCTGCATTGTGCTTCACCTTATAAACCCACTTACAGCCAATTGCATTCTTATCTTTAGGCAAAGGTACCAACTCCCATGTAGCATTTGCTTCCAAGGCATCCATTTCTTCATTCATGAGTTTCTCCCATTTTTCTTTTCCCATGGCTTGCTCAAAAGAAGTGGGTTCTGGTTCCTATATCATCAATGGGTTTCAGGAAATCGCTGCCCTCTGTATCTTTCAACGGAGCGTGAGACAGAGGGTGGGCTGAGTGTGACTGGAGTTTCTTCAATCAATTACCGAGAGGTGAGGATTGAGGGACGTTTCGACCTTTGGAGTCAGGTATGTTCCTATTTTCCTATACACCCACGGATTGGGTTTCTGCCATTAGCACAGGACACATCACTCTGCTTTATACACTGCACTACAAGGCTCCCTGGCCTTTCTCCTTGCACCTATGCCAGATGGGTTGAATGCACCGATGCACCATTAATTGTGCACCATGACATACTCCCTCTGCACCATTCCTTTGTCGATTCCTAAACCGGGTGTGTATTTCCTCGAGTGATATTAGTAATGGGGTGAGTGACTGTTCTTTCATTCCATATGAGTGATCGTGAGTTGAGTGTAATATCCCTCGCCAATGACGAATTTCCTGTGATTCTTTCAACTAGCTACCTCCCTGGGTGCTGCTGCTTGGTCCCTGCCATGATGGCCGAAGAATGTGTTCTATGAAGACACCTTGTTACCTCCTGCAGCCGACGACGACACCAGACGCAACATCGATAGTCGACATTCCTTTTCGGCAATATGGGCCAAGTTTTTCTAATCCTACACCTTTTATTTCTCAATATTGGTCATGTTTTAAGTGTGGGGACGTTTGTGGTTGGTCTGATGTGAGGAACCAAGTCTTTGATGTTTGGTTTAACCTCCCTGTTAAGGTCTTAAGTGTGGGGACGCGTCCCTGCTCGTCCATGTGGCATACCCCCATGCATACACCCTGTTCTAATCATGCATCTATGCCATGATATCATGATACCCTGATGGGGTCCCTTCCCTATCCTTACGTTTTATTTCACCATGTCCTAGGGGTTGTTCTGTGACCGTTTGTCCTTATTCTGGGTTTTGCGCTTATTTCATGTGAATGGACCTTACGTTCATCGAAAAGTCAATCCAACCTTACAGCCCTATTCGTCCCTTTGAACTGCCTATTTTTCCTTTTTACCAACCCCTGTTCCGACAGACGATTCTCAAGTTATTAATTTTTGAAGCAATTCCCATAAATTGGATATTTTTCCATGTGAACGTGTTTTTATTTCTTTGGAACCCTAATCTGATGAGCCAAGACTGTCCTACCCCTTTCCCCTGACATTTTTCTTTTTACTCCATGTCATTTTGATGCACGGTTCCTCCATTATTAATTTTGCGAGTTTTCGAGTCTTTTTCGTTCTTATTTTTCACATTTTTCCATGTGAACCTGCCCAATTTTCACCAGAATTCCAATTTGATTTGACAACCGTGTCCTCCAGCCTTTCCCCCACTTTTTCCCTTTTTCTCCCCCCTCTTCCAATTACTAGATTTATAGTTATTAATTTTTTCGAGTGTTTTTTAATGCATTTTTCGTGTTTTTTCCATGTGAACCTTTCCTAATTTCCCCCACATAGAGCTTTGTTGTTCCAATCCTGTGAATTCCTTTTTCTCGGACATTTTTCCTTTTTTTCGCCTGCTATTCCAATGCACAGTTCTTCACGTATTAATTTTCGAGTCCATTTTCCGGTCCAATTCTAGAGTTTTTTCCATGTGAACATGTCCTATCTCGATCGGAACTGTGTTTTGCCATGATAGCGTTGTCGGACACCTTGTTCTGCACACTTTTCCTTTTTTCCGTACTTCGTTCCGATGCGCGGATTTTTCGATATTAATGCCCATATGTGTTTTCAGGTTTGTTTTTTGCGTTTTTTCCATGTGGACACCTTGATTTTGCCTCGGAACCCGTGTTGCATGTTTCCAACATTTTCCCCTCGTCTCCCAACCCATTTTGCCTTTTTACAGATTTTTGATCTGACAAATGGTTTGGTTTTTATTAATTTTTCTTTCTTTTTCCCATTAATCATGTTTCTCACCTTGCGCATGAATGTGCCTGTTTTTGCTTTTACGCGCCCCGGGACGCCCCCGTGGTGCCCATGGCTTGCGTGTCCCTGTTCTTGTCCATTTGAGTCCGTCATTGCAAATTTTTTTACCCTTGCCCGCGCATGCGCATGGGCCGGGGATGTGTTCTTTTCTTATTTTTTTTCATTATGTAATATCACTCGACAACCATATTTAAAGAAAAACACTAAAAAGAAAAAAACTAAAATCTAACTTTAAAAAAAAAACCAAAAGGAAAAACATAGACAATAGAAAAAAAATTAAAAAAGTTTTTTTTATATCGAAAAAAAAACAAAGGCATACCACACACACACACACATCAACAAGTTAATCTCTATTTTGTTAAAACCAAAACCAAAAACAGAAGAAAACACAAAAACCCAAAATCCCATTAGAAAACAAAAATGCATTTAAACAAATTTTTTACAAAAAAAACAAAACAAAACAAAATAAAAAAACCCTTACGTACCTGTTGATGACCGTTCGGGCACTCCCTTCTCCTTCTCCTCCTCTTCCCTCTCCTTTCTCCTGTCCCTCCTTCTCCTTCTTCTTCTTCTTCTTCTCTCTCCTTCCTTTTTTTCTTCTCACTCTTTCCCTCCCTCTCTTCTCTCTCTCCTCCCTTCACCTCTTCTTCTTCCTCAACCTCCTTGACCTCCCCTCTGCAGCAGCAACAGCCTTCCCCTCCTCCTCACTCCCCTTCTCCTCCTCCTCATGCCGCTTCTCCTCCTCCTCTGGCCATTTCTCCTCCTCCTCACGGCCCTCCTCCATGCGCCTTCGCCGCCTTCGCTCCCAGCGGCCACCTCGTCCTCCTCACGACCACTCCGCCGTCTCCCCAGCGGCCCTCTCCTCCTCCTCCGCCCTCTCCGCCTGTAGCAGCGCCTCCCGCGCTTCCTCCTTCTCCCTCCTTCCTCCTCCTCCTCCTCCTCCTCCTCCTCCTAACTGTCCCCAATGGTTAGTTCCACTAACCTTCCTTAGGTTCACTAACCTTAATTAAGTTACACTAACTTTAATTAGGTTAACTAACCTTAATTAGGTTAATCTAATCTTACTTAGGTTAATCTAACCCTAGACTAGTTAACCTAACCCTAGTTTAGTTAATTAACCCTAGACTAGTTAACCTAACCCTAGTTTAGTTAACTAACCCTAGACTAATTAACCTAACCCTAGTTTAGTTAACTAACCCTAGACTAGTTAACCTAACCCTAGTTTAGTTAATTAACCCTAGACTAGTTAACTTAACCTTAGTTTAGTTAGTTCACTCTAGTCTAGTTAACTAACCTTAGTTTAGTCAATTAACCCTAGTCGAGTTCACCTAACCTTAATTTACCTAACCTACCTCAAGTTAGTCCCCACCTTACTAACTAACCCTAGGTTAGTTAGCCTAATCTAGGTTAGTTAGACTTGACTTAGCTTACCTAACTCACCTAGACTAACCTAGACTAACCTAGTCCCCCTTGACTAACCTGACTTGACTTAGTCTGAGTGACCTGATTTACCCAAACTAACAGGACTTAGCTTACTTGATTTGATCCTACTTACCAAACTAAGCTGCTTTCCCTGATTTAATTGATTTAGTTAATTTATAAATTCATTTCAACTCAGAAAAATTGTAGAAAATGTTCTAAAAATTCCCTTATCTTTCTGCAAATTTTTGGAAATTTGACAGGTGAAACTTTCCACCACTAAAATTACATAAAATTAAATATTTGACAATTTATTCACAATTACCTAAAAATGAAAAATTCCTTTAAAATTAGTAAAAAAATTCAAAAAAATTCTAGAAAATTCCACCCACCCTCCCTAACCTTTTTCCATTCATTTTTCACTTTAAAATATTTTCATACAAAGCACCAATATTTTAAAAAAAAACAAAACAGATTAAACATAAAAATCCAAATCTTATTTTCATAACATAAATTGTCGATATTTTCTAAATGGCTGTAATTTATTTTTCCTTCATCACATATCCATATTTAATTATTATTCCTTTTGAAAACAAATAAAAAAAACAGACGACCACATACAATTTATTACAAAACATAAACGGAAAAACAGACATAACCCAAACCATCACACATAATAAAATAAATTAACCACACCACCCTATAAAACCACAACAAATACACCTTAAAAACTTACCTTAGTTTAAAAAAAAAAAACAAAAAAAATAAAATTTACAAATAAACATATAAATCCATTACAAATTATAAAACCCACTAAGGTGTTGTCTTTGTTGTTCAGTCAGTGGTCTTTGATTTTGTTTGACTGGATTCATTGCTTTTGGGGGACTCTTCCATGCGCCTTCAGGCCCTTGCATACACACCCCTTCCAGGTATTTATTTTGTGAGCTTTATTTATTTTCATTATCCCCTTAATCTACCATCTGAATGACGCCTCACGCTCCTCCCCCTATCCAATATGTCCCACTAGTCAGTAGGGATTACTCTTCCCTACTCACTTTTGAGCCTCTCACGAAGGCATGACTCGTGACTTTCGTAGTTGCCTCCTTTCCCTTGGTTCCAGAAGATCCATCCATGTGTGATGAGTTCTTGGCCTCATACAGCAAGAAGTCGGGACTGGTCCATGGTACTTCCATGACTTTGACACCTCGAGGGTTAGGGAAGGCTCTGTCTCTTCCCTACAAAGGAGAGCCTTTTGTTACAGCTCGCCAGCTCTTCTCTAATGATGATATTTTGAAGCTGTTACAGAAACAAACCAAGGAAATTCTGGATGTTAAGAAAGTGATCAACACTTTAGGAGTCTCTTTTTCCACGATTACTGATCCTGTGTGGAAGTTGGTTTGCCAGTTCCTCCAATATAGGTTTATGCGTGCCAAAACACCATCCCATTACTTGTCCAAAGAGCTCTTTACAGCTTCAAGGATGGTGTTAAAAGGATTAGCTATTGATTGGAGCACTTACCTACTCACCAAGATGGATCAACATTTTGTTAAAGTAACTAGGGGCAATGTTACTAATGTCACCTATGGATCCTACATGTCTGCCTTCTTGACCTACTCAGGTTTAAAGTAGAGTGTGCCTCCACCTCCTCCATCTGATCCAGTACCTCCTCCTCCACCTTTAGAATAGTCCGAACCAATTGATATAGAGGATCTGGATTCTCCTCCTCCCCTGGTCATACAGCGCAAACGCTTGAAGCGGGTGGCAGATAAAGCTCCTTCAGTTCTTCCTTCTGTTACAATTCCTGCTACATCTGGCAGTGATCTCCCTGCTTATCTCACATGTAACAACCTGTTCAGAGCATATCAAGAAGGTTCCTTGGACATATCAGTACCTTCACTGAACAATGTGGTGTCAGGAGATGCCATTCCATTTCTATGTAAAGACATCCAGAGTTCAATTGAACTGTCAGTGACAGCCTGTGTTCAACAGCTATATGCTTCCTTTTATGAAGAACTGATGCAGTCTAAAGACCAATTGCATAAGGAAACATCAGAGTTAGCCTCTGCTAAAGATATCCTTGCAGATCTGTTTAAGCAGATGGAGCAACAAACCCAACTGATTGAAACCCAAAGAGATGAGATATCTTCTTTGAAGATTCAATTAATAGAGGCTCAATCAGAGGTCACTAGAATCTCAGAGGAGAAGGAGAGGATGTCCACCGAAGCACAAGAGTTTCAAACTCTCTTAGATGTAAAACTCTCAGCCTTACAGATTGCTAATGACACAGTGGAATCACAAGCTTCCCAAATCAAGCAGTTGCAAGACCAACTGGTGCAGTCACAGTCTATTCCTCCAAGCCCTAATGTTCCCTTGATCCCTTCTCTCTCATAGCAAGACTTGGCAGTTCTCTAGAGACAGGCTACCTTGTGTCCTTTATTCCAAGATAAAGTGGAAAGATTGCAGTCTAGGATGGATCTGCTATGGTCTACCTTTGAGCATTTCCAGGAATATGTTCCTCCGGACCATTCTTTCTTTGTCCACTATCAATTACAGAAGTTGGCATTTTACATGAAGCTTTCAACGATGGATCTTCCTCTTCTAGAGGATGGTTGGAGTGGGGCTTGGTCTCCTGAGTTGCTAACAGAAGTGGTCCGTATGGTGTTTGAAGATTTTGTCACTACAGATACCATGTTGCTATCATATATGTATCTACGAGGAGACTTATTGATTCCAGATGAAGTGGATATGGCCTGGTATGTGGGAGATGTGGTTTTACAAGTTGTTTTGTATGTCAACTATTTGGAGTTGCGAATAGATGACATGTTCTAGAGTTACTCCTCAAAAGTGGCTACTTGCCCTGATAATTCCTGGCACTCCATGATTGATTCTGTGGTCCTGAATCAACGACAGAACACAGCTTCTACCTATGTCCAGAGCACTAACCAACTGAGGGTGGCTCTCTTAGCTCACCTTTCCAAAAATAATCCATTTGATTCAACCTTTTTTTATGCCTATCAAAGAAGATCTATCTTAGATCCCTCTGTTCCTAGCCTACTATATTACCAAAAAATGGCTCACCGTTATGATACATATCTTTCCCTCTATCAAACCAATTCAACAGCAATCTTACCCCTTCTTTTCCAACCTCAATCTTTTCCTCAAATTCCCATATTTACATATTGCTCTTTTATCGAAGATAGAGTATTTTTCCATTCTCCACCATGTCATTCTCCATCCATCCATGTACCTTCTACCTTTCCTATTTATCAATTAACACCCTTCCTAACTGATTCCCTAAAATTTTCAGCCACTCCTTTAACCTATTCCTCCTTTTATGATTTTTCCTACCCATCTCTTCATCCACTTTTACTTATTCCACTTCCATCTCCTGCCACTTCTATCTCTCAACCCCCTCAGTTGGTTAGTGAATATGAAGGGTTTGATCAGCAGATTCCAAGAAGAAGAGGATGGAGCTCGAGTGATTTCTTACATGACCTTAGATAACTTGCCAATAATTCCAAGAGATTGGACAACTGCCAGTCAAGTATACCCGAACTACCTTCATTTTGCTCACCAATATTCACAATCTCTGGATCCTTTTGTGAGATTGACAACTCATTTTGCTTGGTATCTATCATACATGCATAGGCATTCCCATAATGATCAAAAGGCCATTCCAAAACTTTGTATGAATGTCAATGTGAACGTTGACTCCCACCAGTTGGATGTCCTGTATTTTCATGCCCTATGTCTCCCTAGCAGAAACCTTGTCTTGTTGGAAAGGATGTGCTGCTTGCAGTTCTTTCAAAATCCTCCAAAGACATTTGTAGATGAATCCTTCTCCATGGATCGCTTCCGAAACCACCAAGCCTTTAAAAGGGATCATCTTCATTGATGCCTTTGCAATGTATCTTGGATGATTCTTAATGATATATCTATTTTTGGAGGTGTCATTCAGATGGTTGTGTTAGTGTCTGTGTGTGTGTTGTCTTAATTGTATGTGATGAGTTCGTGTTGATTGCGAATAACTTGTTCGAAAGCTCTTTTTAAAAGATTGCTGGTGGTCGATGACAAGCCTATGGTGGAAAGCTGAAGAGAACCTCTTATATCCTTTACAAATTTGTTATGGCTTTTAAATAATCAATCAGAAGAGTTAATGAATAATGGAAGTTTTCCTTTAGTAGTATTTTCTCTCAGATACAGGTGATAAGTTGGGGTCATGTTTTGGCAAGATTATTGAAGATCTGACAGAAGATAAAATTGAGCTCTTTAGTGAACTTATATTCTTCTTTTTCCTTAGGTCGCGAGGACGCTTCCTTTGTAAGTGTGGGGATATGTTGAGAGTGGAAAAAGACTGAATTTTTGACTGATTTTTGTTGTTTTTGAGGACTGAATGATTGATTTTTTATGGATTTAGAGTGATGTATGGTTGTTAATGGAAGTATTTGAGAGTTTTTTAGATGATATTGATTATGTTTTAGAAGTTCATGATGATTCTCAGTGGAGATATAAGGTTCTGTGATGCTCTGATAGGTTCTGATTGGTTATGTATACCTTCTGTATAGCTTTTGTTTTGTTTTGATTGTCTCCTGTATGAAGCATGGATTGATGATTGATGAAGATTGAGATATTTTGAAAGCTTATTGAATAGTTTTTGATAGTTTGGAATGGTTTGAGTATGAGTTATGAGATTCCGATAACCTTCTGTAGACCCTCTGTCTCTGTACTGTAGCTGTGATATTGATTATGTTTTAGAAGTTCATGATGATTCTCATTGGAGATATAAGGTTCTGTGATATTCTGATAGGTTCTGATTGGTTATGTATACCTTCTGTATAGCTTCTGTTTTGTTTTGATTGTCTTCTGTATGAAGCATGGATTGATGATTGATGAAGATTGAGATATTTTGAAAGCTTATTGAATAGTTTTTGATAGTTTGGAATGGTTTGAGTATGAGTTATGAGATTCCGATAACCTTCTGTAGACCCTCTGTAGAGCCTCTGTCTCTGCTATGTCTTTGTACTGTAGCTGTTCTGGTGATGTACTGTGACTGTTCTGTAGACCTTCTGTAAGTGTTCTGTAGAATGTATGTGTGACTTTGGGAAAGTTTTCTAACCTTTGGAGAGGATGAATCTAAGTTTAAAAGAGCTAAAACATGTGGAAGAAATAGCTGCTAAAGACTGAAGAGAAGACTAAGTGACAATGACAATAGTGAGCTTTGAAAAGACACTGTAGTGGCTCTGGTGACTCTTCATATCAGACATACATCTTGGGAGGTGCACCCACAACCTAAGAAGGATTATTGAGGGTTATTATGAGAGCATTGTAGTGAGGAGATGATGTACTATTGATAGAGAGAGAGAGAGAGAGAGAGAGAGAGAGAGAGAGAGAGAGAGAGAGAGAGAGAGAGAGAGAGAGAGAGAGAGAGAGAGAGAGAGAGAGAGAGAGAGAGAGAGAGAGAGAGAGAGAGAGAGAGAGAGAGAGAGAGAGAGAGAGAGAGCCAGAGAGAGCCAGAGAGAGCCAATTCTATCAAAACAGTGTAACTGCATATGGGAGATTGAGAGAAAGAACTATGAAGACATTGAAGATGAATACTATGTGATTGATTTCCATTCAAAAGATGGTGTATTCCTTTGTGTTCTTTGTTATATTGGTGGATTCTATGAAGATGTTGAAGATTATGGTTGATTCTATCAAATCCTGGCAGAAATCTACTATGATGCTGCGTGAAGAATTGTTGTTTTCTTTGTTTTGATGATCAAAAGAATGAAATAAAAGCTTGTTGATGTTACAAAATAGATTTTCTTACAAGATAATTCCCTTTTCCTTGGTGTTCCTCTTGGGGCTCCAGCAATTTACCTCCTTGCATTGGATACACCCCTAGAGGAGGAGAGCAATGAAGATACAACTCCACAGGTTGTTTCTATCACATACATGGGAGAAGAACTGATTGAAGAGCTCATAAATGTTGAAGAGGAACATCAAGTGGTGGCAGAGCAAGGGTTGGCTCTCATGGTGCCATCTTCAGAACAGCCACAAGTCGACAAACCCAACCTTGCCTTCTTGACACCCATTGAAGTAGATGGTGTACAATACTTGCTTCTATCAGATATATTGCAATACTTGGAAATGAAGGAAGAAGAGTTGTTTTCTATCCTAGTCAGGGATTCAATGGAAGACCTGATCGATTATGATTACATGGATGTGTATCCGACAATGGTAGATATTGGAAGATATGATGGCACAAGCTTAGATACTGTGAGTGCCATCATAGCAGCACAGGAGCATATTACCTCGGTTGAAGAAGATTAACTTGTGTCAGATGGTCAATTTGAAGGACTATAGTATGATTTGTTCGGACCAAGGCCCCAGCTTCCTACCAAGGAGTTTGTAGATCCTTCTGCCCAAAGAGGTGCCTCCCTGACACACGAGGAAATGAATATACAAGATGATCTGGAGAAGGTGAGATTTCTAACCATATATTTTTATGCCATGAAACTTGATGGTAGGGGTGCGTCGGGTCCCCCGGAGTCCACCGAAGAAATCTTGGCCAAAAATGATGTCTATAGCTGCCCTGTCCGAAGTTTGGCGTCTAGGGAAGTGGCTCCAGATGCCAGACTTCGGACAAGGCAGCTGCAGGTATTGCCCCAGACACTAGACTTCGAACAAGGTAGCTGAAGGCATCATTTTTTGCCAAGATTTCACCGGTGGTAGAAAGTGGCCCTAGATACTAGACTTCAGATAGGGCAGCTGTCTGCAGGCATCATTTTTTACCAAGATTTCAGCGGTGGACTCCCGGGGACCCAACGCACCCTACCGTTAAGTTTCATTGCTTTCTGATAACTCTAGGTTAGTCACTAAATATATTGTTTGATTTGACTTTGTCATTCAGGACATACTGTATATAGATGAGTTTGCATCAAGGCAAGGAGGAGCTTGACATGCGGATCGACGGAAGGATTTAGCTCTAAAGGAGTATATTGGTAACCTTATTGTAGATTTAGTGGTCTTCCATAAGAAGTGCTCACCAGGAGGGCAATAAATAATCATGAAAATTTAAGCTTTGACCAATTTCGGACCTTTTCAAGCGATACCTGTGACATCTAGCTTGGAGAAGGTTGTAATATTTTTGCACGAAATATTAATGATTTTAGACCCTGCACACACCGTGCAAGAGCAATTTCAAGTGACCTCCCCATGACAAAAAGACCCTGGGCTAAGTGCTTATTCCGCGTGATTCAACGAACTCCAGCCCGCGTCATGTATGGAAGACTGTGGCTAAAAACCCATAGCTCCCACGAGAACACCCCTTTCAAGGGGGAAAAAAAGGGTTTAATGGATAAATTTTTGGCAAATGTTTTTATAATAACCCCCTCCCCTTCAGCCGTTGCATGGCGGGGGAGAGGGAGTGTGAGAGGAGTGGGTGTAGGTGTGTGAGAGGGAGTGTGAGAGGAGTAGGTATTGGAGAAGCATGAGGGAGGGGAGCATGCAAACTAGCCACGTGTGTGGCTATCCCCCCCCCCCCCCCCCCCCACCCCCCCACCCCCCCTTATTCCTATAAAACCACCCCCTCCCCAAGCTTGAGGGAGGGGGAGAGAAGAGAGAGAGAAGTGTTGCTGTGCTGCCCGCCATCGCCGCCACGCTGCCCTCATGCTGCTAGGTTGCCGCCTCCACCTTCCTCACCACCATCATCATCATCATCACCATCCTCGTCATCATCATCATCATCCTCCCCATCATCCTCTTCATCCATTTTCTTCCCCCCACATCATTTTGTCGTGGACAGAAGCTTAGAAGCTTCTAAACAAGGCTTCCATAAGCCTTATTCATCCACACCTCTCGGGTTTTTCAAAAATCCATAAGCCTTATTCATTCCTACACAGAAGAAGGGAACCCCGGACAAAAGTAGCTTCGTAACGCGTAAAGAGGGCCAAGAGGAAGTTGATGAACCGAGATTTAATTCATCAATGGCTCCCAAGAAAATGACGAGAGGTGCACACGCGGGAGCTTCCACCCCAAATGCACGTGTGGACAACACTCCGAACCTCAATGCCCAGGTTCTTAAAAATTAATTCCTCATGAAAGGATGCATTAGGCATGCTTAATTTTCATAGGGAAGTTATAAATGCATTTATTCATTCGATTTACAAAGTTGAGTGCATGTCGAAAATTGGAATTGCTTGCACTCCTGTGGACAAGGGTAGTTGCAATCTTCTTGAATGCATAATGCATAACTTAGAAGATGATATCGTGCTAAGAAGGATAGAGCTTATGTCACATGATGCACTTAGGAATTAAATTCATGGTCGTGGTTCATATAGAGGATAATCTTAGACTCACATTGAATGATGTCCAAATCGTCACAATGCATGGAAAAGAATTACGAACTTTGCAAATTGCCTGCGAAGATGGTTGCATTTTAGGTCAGGTCAAGTGCTAAAGGAAGGATTAACTTAATATTAGACTCATGGTATTTGCTCATGCATGGAGTCCTTCTATCAAGTTTGAATGCATCTTCATCAAAAATATTAAAGCTTTGATTTCGTTGCATCAACGTAGGATTTATACAAGTTAGCTCTGAATTGTCAATCATTATAGTTTAGGTAAGGAAAAGTAACGATCATTGTAGATCTTATAGCTGCATAGAAGCAAAAAGTCTATGAATTGCATATTTGCATGGAAAGTTATATCTTGCAATTATTTACATCATTTAGAAGGAAGTATTTGCATCTTTAAAAGGGATGATCGTCTCTAATCGTGGGTTAGTTAATCAACCAAGTAATTCACATATAGTTAAGTAGCTCACATGAAAATCATAGGTACGATTAGATTGTATATGACGATCACCTCAAAGTGCTATGTAGGGTTAAGTTACGTTCAAATTCTGCCTAGTATCGCACTTAGGTCGCCAACACAATATTTCTGATCCCAAAGATCCTACCCACATTCACGGAATGTTAGGGTTAGTTAAACGTCTATGCAAGAACGATCTAGGGTTCTCACCCTAAGGATCAAATGACCGAATGCTAAATTTCCGCAAGGAAATTAGGAACCCTAGGGCCAAAACGTTATCGGCCTAGTGGGGTTAGGGTTGGGCTGGGTCAAGAGGACTCCCAAACCCTACATCTTGACCAAGGAATATCGTGTGATGGGAGAAATAATCCCACAAGTCATGTGCGACACCTATCTCGTGCAACAAGTTGCAACGTCGCATGGTTTTGTATCTAAACCACAAAATAGTATTGCCACTCCTTAGAACAAGGGTTGGCAGGTTCTAAGTACAAGTCTAATTATCTAAAGGATGAGTAGACATCCTGCTACATCACCCTTCCTTGGGTTGATTTGCCAAGTTAGGGAAATTATGAATTGCCTAGCAAGCAATTGACCAATCAAGTGAGGACAATGGGGTTGTCCAAGATTTATTGACCTTAATGTAAGGAAACCCAAGGTATTTGTTAATTTGGGTTAACAGGGTATAAACCCTAACCCAAGGAAAGAGGGTAAACAAGCAACTCAGCTTACGAAACCCTTGGGATCTCGCCAAGTCGAAATTGATCCCGGATCGAATGCTGGATGTATTCAAAGAGAAGGAATTATACCTTAGCAGTTGGCCATATAAATGACCACTGGAATGCTTGTGTTTGTACAGTTAGGAGCACTGTTTGTTCTTCTTTGCTCAAGGAACTAATGCTGAAAAATAACTAATGCTTCAGGTTAAAAGCCTGGAGGGAGAGACAACATCAGTTACCCTGACTATCTGTACTTGCAATTGTGTAAGTGTGACGATAATGTGTGATACGTGAATGACGCATCCGCATACATTAACATAATTCAACGCATAGTACTACACTTGTAATTGTGCATAAGCAATAATGTAACTTGTATCCGTACCTACTGTAACTTTTGATGCATTCGTACGTTAAACAAAAATTAAGAGTCGTGCATTTCAAGAAACAAAACAAAACAACTTTACTCAATCATTTGAATTCAGTACACCTCGCATGAGATATTATGTATATATAAATAAATATTCCAATGTGGCAGTGTATACAAATTTTTTTGGCCTTCCAAGATGTTATGGCGCTATCACACTCATTACAAACCTTGTATCATTAATCTAGTAAACTATGGCGAAATGATAAAGTTTATGTCTTTATTTGTGATTGTGACACGCTTTGCATGGATGGCCGCAAGCTGTGTATCATGGAACAAGTCGATGAGAATCCCCTCTGCAACTATTTGTAGGGCCTCCATAGCTGCAACAGTCCACCTTCCTACTGGTGGGCCATCCCGCACTCGTGCCAAAATCTTCCCACCCCTTTCAGCTCCAAGTCTTGCATGAATTCTCGAACAACCTTATGAAAAGAACTTTTCGAGATGAGAAGCTCGTATTCACATTGGATTCTCCTTATCTCTCAAAGGGCGATAGTACCTGATTTCCATCTCCTCTTCTTCTGTGGTGGTCCTTGTGCTCTATGGGGAGCACCTATTGCTGCACTAGAGGAGGCTCCACCTTGTGCTCTAGGTGGCGGGCCTTGGCGTGATGTCTTCCCAGGGCCAAAACGGCAACATGCTTGCTTGGTGCGTGCCATGCAAGCTCAAGGAGGGCAAGACGGAGAAGAGATAGAGGTTGGGGATGTGAAAATGGAGGAAGCAAAGAAAGAAAGATTTGAAAATGAGAAGAATAATGAACTTTTAACCCATTTAAACTCCAAAATCGGGTTAATGAAGCTTCATACGCATTGTCCATCGTGTGATCGTAAATCCATAACCTTTTATCAGAATGCGACGAAACTTCACACGCACACTCGTTAGGTGGCCAAGAGCCCAATTTTTTTTTTGAAAAAAAGTGCTTGCAAACCCCTGGTCCGAAGTCTGGCATTTGGAGCCACTTTCCTGGCCGGCGTCTCGAGCCACTTTCCTGGCTCCAAACGCCAGACTTTGGACCAGGGGTATGCAGGCACTTTTTTTCAAAAAAAAAAAGGGCTCTTGGCCACTAGCGAGTGTGCGTGTGAAGTTTTGTCGCATTCCAATACAGTTTAGTATTTTAAAAATTATCCCACACCAAAATTATGGATGGATTGATAATTGAGAAATGAACATCACGACTACTGGCCCTTAGAAACTTTGCACCACATAGACTATACAAAGAGATCAGGAGTAAAGTCTACAATAAGAAATTGCAAATTTTTGCATATTATTCCTATTGAAATTGACAGTGCTAACAAAAACTGTAAGTAAGAATTGAAAATACAGCGAAGATGCACAATCAAAGTTGAGAGTGAAGGACAAGTGTAAAATTTTAATTCATATTTTAAGGGCGCATACAATAGTTTTGCACTGGGACATAGTCATATGTCCAATGCACGAGGATAACACTATGCCAAAAAAGATAACATTACAAACTGTGTTCATTCCATTGGAAGGAATGCATTATTCACTGCTTGAAGATTTCTTACAAGTTGGAAGTCCTTGGGAGTTATAGTGATGCGCTTCGCATGTATTGCACAACGTTGAGCATCAGTCATCAAGTCAAATAAAAAGGCCTCTGCAGCACACTATAGAGCATGAAGACATTCTTTTGTGAAGCGATCAGGTCTATCCTAACCTTGTGCCAAAAACCACCTCCTGCTTTCTGTGCGGTAGAGGTCTTGCACAATCTTGTGAATAAGTCTTGAGAAGCTCGCGTTCGGAATGATGAGATCAAAAGAGCTTTGATACCTCTTGATTTCTCTCAAGGCAACTGTACCTGGCTTCCACTTGCGTTTCTTATGGGGATGGTGAGGAGGACCCTTGTGAGGGCGGCTTGAGGAAGGTGGATTAGGTTAAGAAGGGGGTGCATCTGAGCTAGTAGATGCTCCAAGGGGCTGAACACCATATGGGGCTTTGATTGAAAGCTTATTTGCAACTACCTTAGACCTAGCCACCTTTCCTGCACAAGAGATGTGAGAACTCAATGAATAAGATAGAAAGTGAAACCCTCTTTTATATAACCCTAAACTATGAGACTCATTCACATAGATGCACACTCTCTCTTTCTCTCTTGAACTATGAATTGCATTCACACTAAACACATTGTTTGTCTTACTATCTTAGCTCTCTTCGAACCCATTTGTTGCCTTGTCGAAGTCTTGTTTCTAGCCACTTGGCATGGTTTTCTTTGGCACTTGAGGCTTCATAATGCATTCTTTTAGTGATACGACGTGATTCCATCATGTCTGCACCCGATTCATCAGCAGTTTCATTTGCTCTCTTTTGCAAGAGTTTAGCTTCATCCGCTACTATAATCCTATACCACCAAGATAGCAATTGGATCATTGGATTGCTACCATTCACCCCTCCACCATGATCAATTTTTCTTTAGTATGCACCACATGCTATCCAATGTGAATTTTCCATCCCTTGCGTGGACCAAATTCCGATGCTTCCCTTTTCTGCAAAGTATGGCCCATGTTCCTCAAGGATATGCTACAAAGACACATATCACACATGAATAAAACTATGCTCAATAGTTTATACAATTCATACAATTTTAAAATATTAACTTAGTACGCACCATGTAATGTGTGATAGAGCTTTTGCCCCATGCTTCCACCATGTTTTCGTAGAAGCTATGCACAACATTGATAAAATCTTGCTTATCTTTATTGTTAAACACCATCTTGCAAAGTAAGGGAGCCAATTTGTTAAGACTTATCCAAACCTTAGCTTTAGCCAATCTTGTTTTTCCTCCATTACTTGGATCAAAAACTGCAAAATGTAACTTTTTCCACCCATCGTAGTCCTGCAGCCTACGAACCATGATATTCCCCTCCTCATTGATGGGTGCTGAGAGAAACTTCCTAGCCTTTGCTCCTCCAAAGCAAGGCTTTTTTGACAAGTTACCAGATTTTCCTGATCTCTTCTCATCTTTTTCAATCGTCACTTGATGCTTGTTTACCCCAATTTCTGATAGCACTCGCTCTACATTCCTACACGTTGCAATGGCTTCTTTTTTTGGTTGCATCCTATAAGCAAAGCAAATGTATTCATATACAAGTTTCTCCATGATTTTGACAAAAGCATGCAATGAAAAAATGTGAATACGATCCAAGGAAATGTTGAAGATGGGCTTCCAAGTGGGATCTTCTTTATTGCGCGTCGATGCAACACTTGTCACCCTTCGCCAGTTCTTTCCGTCCTTTTCTTCCACCCTCTTTGTCAAGCAATATAGGCATGGATTCTTTGTATTTGCTCCATTGGAGATTCCACACATGCATTTTAAAGTTTTCAAGTCTCCTGCAAGATGCCATTCAACCAAGTATTGACCATACCCTTCAACCGAGAGCATCTCACCATGTTCTTGACAATTGATGATGCTTGGAATGCTTGTGTGCATAAAGAATAGCTGCAACACCTCAAATGTTTCCTTAGGAACTTCAAATCTAGCGAGACACCACACATGGCTCTCAAATTGAACACTAAAGTTCCCTGGGTTGTTCTTGTCGAATTGTAAAGCTCTATTCATCAGAGTTATATTAACTCTTTCAAGCTTTACTCCTTTGATGACCTCACTTTCATCTAAATTTATAACAAAATGCAATTTACCATTACATTCCTCAATAGACATATTGTAGTACATTACCATTGCCGACTACACCTTGTTCAAATCTAAATAGTAATTGTTGAGTTCGATGAACTTCACCTCACTTGCATCTTGGTGGCAAACTGTTTGGGAACAAACTGAAGAGCAGAAACAGAGAGAATGACCATCCATGGAAGATTTGGCATTCATTGAGAAGTTTCCAGACAACATCAAGTGGGAGATTGTGAAGAAGCTTCAAGAGTCTTGGTCTGTAGAGGTTCACAAAGACAAGAAGGAAAAAAGTTGGAATTTATTCATGGACGCTCAACAGCAAGATACATGGGATGCTTGGTGTACTGATAATCTTCTGTTTGTTCAATTAGCAACCCACTGGAAGTTGGTAGACAGAGTGTTTTTCACAACATACACTGTTGAAACCATCAGAAGCTGGCATTACTATGATGATGGCACCACCACAATGCTCAGACGTATGCATTTTGACACCTTCAGAACCGAATACCTTCCTCTGTGCAGTGGCATGAAAGCAGAATTCAGGGACGTTGAAAAGAAAGAAGTAGAAGAAATGTTGGCAAGAGAGTCCTCCAGAGACTGAAGCCTTCTGTTAACCCTCTGTGGAGCACTAACAACATAGTGGAGCCAACCCCCTGATGAATGACGCAATAAAGAGGCAAGCGTTAGAACGAGTCCAGAGGTACGTGAGAAGAGAGAAAGCAAGAATCAGAACCGAGAGCGAGCTTGCAGCAGAAGTCGCCTTTGATGCCCTTGCGGAACTCTTTACAGAAGTCCCAATGGCACATCAAGCCCTTCCTCCTCCTGCTGGAGGTCCACTTCCAAGCCAGATCCGTCCTAGAAATATTGATGACAGGCCAGCGAATGTAGTCCCATTGCCAGTTTTTAAGGGAGAGTACAATGAAGACCCCGATCTTCATGTAGCAAAATTTATGGTAGCATGTGTGGCTAACAATGCCAGAACCCCTGAGCATTGGTTGGCAATATTCCCCGCCACTTTCAAGGGCGCGGCGTTTCAGTGGTATGAGAGACAAGCAGCAGGAACTTTTGGCACATGGGACGACCTGAAGTTGGCCTTCCTCACTAAATTCAGGCTTGAAGGTTTTGAAGAGCGGATGAGAGAGGAATTTATGAACCTAAGTCAGTCCTCTGGAGAAAGAGTAGAAGCTTATGTCTCACGAATGGAATCCATCCTGAAGAGATGGACTAACCATAATCTAGATGATGGCATTCAGAAGGGGGTGTTTCTCAGAGGATTACAACCAGAAGTCCGTAAGTTTGTGGAGCTACAAAGACCAGCCACCCTGCAAGCTGCAACAGAAGGTGCAAGACTGTACGATGAAGTGGAAGCTCGATTAGCGATGAATTCAGGAAGAGGAGTCCTACCTCCTCTGATGCCAGGAATGATGTACCCACCAAATGCAGTTCCAGGGACTGTTCCCTATCCCTACCAACAGATGCCCCCGATATCACAGTACAGTGCACCAAATCCACAGTGGCCACAATCCATGCCTCAAATGATGGTTCAACCACAACAACAATGGTCCCAACCAATTTCTTCATTATCAAATCAGCAGCAACAGTGGAATCCTACCAACTGGAGTCAACAGCCAACAGTTCAAACAGGAGCCCTGAATCAGAACCAGAACAGAGACCCCTCTGTACCAGCCCAGTCCGTTTATGCAGTGATTACAGAGACTCCTCAAAACCCTCCTGCCAGTGCCTCAGGAGGTGAAAGCTTGAAGGACTACTTATCTAACTCAGTTGCAAATATCAAAAAGGAGTTGATGGATGTGATTACAGAGCAGTTACAGACGCTGAAAGTGAACACAGCGAGCATATCCAACGTTGCAGGAGCAGGAAGAGATGTGTTGCGGTCAAATACTTGGTGTGGTAAGTGTCATCAAGCAGGCCATTTAGCCACTGAATGTACACGAAAACCAACCATTCCTGGAGCCTTCTGTTCCTACTGTTTGCGGAAGAACCATACCGAGGACATTTGCTCTCTGAAGGAGATGCATGATAGGAGAAGGAAGGAAGAAGATGCAAGATTCAACTTGTTGGAATCCAAAATGACAACACAAGATATTGGACCCAAGCCTAGAGAGTTTGGTCCTAATTTCGGACCCAGAAGATTTCCTTCTCAAAGTTACAGAGGAAGACAGTCCGGCGGTGGTCAGAGATCAGAAGTGGAATGTTACAGATGCGGAGAAAAGGGACACATCTCACCAAATTGTCCAAATCCTCGAAGGTCAGTGGATTACAAGCCCTTATGCAGTCGATGCAAAGGAGAAGGCCACACTGCAAAAGACTGTCCAAGTCCAGCCCCAGTGAAAAACAGTGCTACTGATAGTCCAGCCAATGCCCAAGAGCCTACCTCCAATTTAGTAGAATTGGAAGTTGCTGCCATCACGCGTGCAAAGCAGAAGGAACCACCTATCCAGAAAGAGAATAACCCCCCTGCCAGAACAGTGAAGTTCAATCTTCCACCAGAAGAACAGAACAGAACAGAGCCTGATAGAGCCGTACAGAGCCCTACAGTGCCACAGACAGTTACAGAGACAGTTACAGAGACAGGACCAGAGATCCAGGATACAGAAGAGGAGGAAGTGCTACAAGTGGCGGAAGAAGTTCCCATGATGCCTTTGTTGGCAGAAAGAGGGAAAATGAAAATGGGTGTTGCCCCATTCCCTAACCGGTTAGAGAAGCCAGTGGATCCTATTAAGGAATACGATCTGGTCAGAGATCTAGATACCTTTAGACCAAACCTCACATTCCGACAATTATTGATGTTGTCTCCCAGTTGCCGGAAAAGGTTCAAAAGTATACTGACAAGACGACGTGGCTTAAGGATTGCTCCTTCAACAGCAACAAAGTCCAACAAGGCTCCAGAGCCTGTAAAAGAAGTGGATGTAGCTAATGCTTTCCTAGATCCAGGTACTCCAGAGACTGGCGTGTGGATAGAAGGCTGCTTCATTGCAAATGCACTGATTGATGGTGGTTCATCAATGAACATTATGACGGATGTTACAATGAAGGATTTAGGCCTACAAGGAGTGCAACCCACCCAATGGCTCATCAGACTGGCGGATCAGAGTAGAATCAAGCCTTTGGGCATTCTCCCATATGTGAAGACTACAGTGGCTGGAAAAGATTATTGGCTGACCTATTTGGTGGTGAAGCCAAACTCTTATGGTACATCCTATCCTCTGTTACTGGGCAGACCATGGCTTTTTGAAGCCCGAGCAAGGACAGATTGGTTCAAAGGAACTTTGACCTTGGGCAGAGGACCCAACAAAGTGGTGCTGAAACTGTATGGTTCTCAAAAAGGACATGGCTCCACCTCCTTGGAATTATCTTCTGATTCCCCTAATGAGGCTACAGATGGAACGTCAGCAGACGAAGATGCTGTCAAACAGATCCTTCCCAAGAAAACAGTGGCACATTCCTTAACAGTGGATACTGTAAGCCGACTTCCAAAAGATGCAAAGCCATTATCAATGGGTGAATACTCCCTGCCTGAACCAGGCATGACTTCTGAAATCACCTCTGACAGTGAGATAGAAGCATGGATGTACTGCTCTCCCTGTTATATGGCCATAGCAGAGCCAGAGACAGAGGCAGAAGAGGAGACAGAGAATCTGTTCTTCTGTTACAGAGCGCCTACAGAAGAAGAAGCAGAGACAGAGGCAGAAGAGGAGACAGAGAATCTGTTCTTCTGTTACAGAGCGCCTACAGAAGCAGAAGCAGAGACAGAGGCAGAAGCAGAAGCATAAACAGAAGCAGAAGCAGAAGCAGAGATAGAGACAGAAGAGGATGGATATGATATGGACGAAGAAGGTTATGAAAGTGAAACAAAAGAATCTATCCCACCTGAAGAGGATACATTTGAGGAAGAAGTTCCAGAAGCATCAGAAGCCGATGAGCTCATGCTATGGGACAGAATGGTGATGATACCATTTGGTCTGGTAAATGGATCTTCTCATATGCAAAACCTTTATAAGGAATGGATTAAGAAGAACAAGCCGTCTTTCAAGAGTGGCTCCTGCCGTCCTAACCCATCCTTGCCAAAGAAAGATGATGATGATGCACCGTGCCAACAAGCACCAGTCCCACAAATCCAACAGGCATCAGAGGGTCCCTGTTATGTGATGTTCTTGGATGTGTCATCTTCAGAAGAGGAGTCTTCAAGCCAAGAGGTAATTAATTTTGAAACCAAACCCGAAACGGCACTTATCCCATTCCAACGTCTTAAGGAGCAACCTAAGTCTCCACCAAAAGAAGAAGTTGGTTTTAGTGGGACATCCGAAGAGGACACCACTCCTTTGAAGGAGTCAGATTTGTACCCAGAAGCAGTCCGCGGGACCTTCATCCGTGAAGTAGAAGGTGAAAGGCAGTTAACATTTGAGGATGCAGAAGGCACTGAACGCCACTTGAAGGTGGGTAGCAGTCTCCCAGAAGAGGAATTGTCAACCTTGTACAACTTGTTGAAGGAAAATTTGGACGTGTTTGCATGGTCCTACAAAGACCTAAAGGGGATTGATCCCACAATATGTCAACATCATATTGACTTGGAGCCTGATGCCAAGCCAGTACGGCAACGACAGAGGCGAATGAACCCGAATTATTCCACATTGGTGAAAGTGGAGCTGCTCAAGCTTCTAGAAGCCAAGTTCATTTATCCAGTGGCAAATAGTGAATGGGTTTCACTCATCGTGGTTGTACCCAAAAAGAATGGCAAGCTTCGTATATGTGTGGATTTCCGAAAGCTCAATTCCAAGACGAAGAAGGATCACTTTCCTATCCCTTTCACAGACCAACTGTTGGACACAGTGGCAGGACACGAACTTTATTCTCTTTTGGATGGACTCAGCGGATATAACCAAGTCCAAATCGCGGAAGAAGACCAATCCAAGACAACCTTCACCACAGGATGGGGAACCTATGCTTACCGAGTGATGCCATTTGGGCTCTGCAATTCCCCTGCTACTTTCCAATGAGTCATGATGGCCACATTTCAAAATCATCTGCATGACTTTATTGAAGTATATTTGGATGACTTCTGTGTCTATAGTTTGATCCGTGAACACTGGGAACACCTGGAACAATGCTTTGACCGATGCCGGGAGTATGGGATTTCCCTCAACCCCGACAAATGCATCTTTGGGGTTTCTTCTGGAGTCCTGTTGGGCCACATTGTCTCTGCACAAGGGATATCAACAGACCCTGCAAAGATCGAAAAGATTGCAGCTCTGGCAGCACCCACCAACCTCAAACAGTTGAGGGGATTCCTAGGCCATGTGGGTTACTACAGAAGGTTTATAGCCCATTTTGCGACAAAGGCAACCTCCTTGCACAAGCTCCTGAGGAAAGATGCAGAGTTTACTTGGACAGAAGAATGTGACAAAGCCTTCCACACTCTGAAGCAGTGTCTGATAGAGGCACCCATCCTGCAACCTCCTGATTGGACGAAAGAGTTCCATGTACACACTGATGCATCAATTTAAGGCTTAGGTGCTGTCCTCTGCCAAAAGGGCTCCTCGAAGTTGGATCAACCGATCTATTATGCAAGCTGAAAAGTCACTGATAGGGAACGGAACTATACAGTGACTGAGCTGGAGTGCTTGGCAATGGTGTTTGCCCTAGAGAAGTTTCGCCATTACCTCCTATCCACCCACTTTAAATTTTATGTGGATCATGAGGCCCTGTCCTTCCTGATAAACAAAGCAGATGTGAAAGGACGTATGATGAGATGGCTCCTTTTGTTCCAGGAGTTCGACTTTGAGGTGATTACTAAGCCTGGCCGTTCCCATGTTTTGGCTGATCATCTGTTGCGTATCCCACAAACTGCAAACGACGAGCAGGATGATCCCGACCTTCCTGATGCTTCCTTATTCTTGGTAGAAACTGTAACTCCCTGGTATGCAGACATTGCCAATCTGCTGGCAACCCAACAGTACCCTCCTGGTATTTCTAGTCGGGAAAGGAAGAAACTCATGCTAGAATCAGCCCCCTACACCTTGTTAGGCGGTGCACTGTACAAGAAAGGCAAAGATGAAGTGCTCCGAAGATGTGTTGCAGGAGAAGAGATTGGGATTGTTCTGAAGGCTTGCCATGACGAGCCATGTGGAGGTCACTTTGCAGGAGAAGCTACAGCCAGGAAGGCTCTGCTAGCAGGTTATTGGTGGCCTACCATTCATAAGGATGCCTATGATTACTGTAAAAGATGTGATGCTTGTCAAAGAATGGGGAAACCCACCAAGACAAGTGCCATGCCACTGCAACCTATCCTTCCTTTGAAGCCGTTTGAGAAGTGGGGCATTGACTTCGTAGGTCCGATCGACCCTCCTACCAGAAGGAAACAGAACCGATACATCCTCGTATGTACGGGTTATGTCACAAAGTGGTGTGAAGCTAAAGCCCTAAAGCGAGACGATGGTAACAGCGTGGCCCTGTTCATGTACGAGAATATCATCACCCGTTTTGGTAGTCCCTTAGAGCTGGTAAGTGATAGAGGCACTCATTTCCTCAACAAAGTCATGGAAGAGTTGACAGAGTTGTATAAGATCCGCCATCGCAAGTCCACTCCTTATTACCCCAGAGCCAACGGCCAAGTCGAAGTCACCAATCGCATCCTCTACTCGATTCTGACAAGAACAATTGCCGCACATCGTCGTGATTGGGATGATCGACTTACAGAGGCCCTCTGGGCGTACAGAACCTCCCATAAAGCAGCAACGGGACAGACACCCTTCCAGCTGGTGTATGGAACAGAAGCTGTTTTTCCTGTTGAATTGGAACTACCCTCTTTGAGAGTGGCTATCAAAGAGCGTTTGGGGGATGATGATTCACTGCAATGCCGTCTCCTGCACTTGGAATGTTTGGACGAAATTCGCAGGATGGCTCTACAGTGCATGGAAGCCACGCAAGCTCGACGCAAGGCTTACCATGACAGTTTCATCAAGCACAAGGAGTTCAAAGAAGGTGATTTGGTCCTAGCCTATGATTCACGCTTTGGCAAGTTTCCTGGCAAGCTCCAACAGCGGTGGATGGGCCCCTATAAGGTACTTGCAGTCAACCCTAATGGTTCTGTCCAAGTACAGACCGTTGATGCCTCTGATGATCCCTTTTTAATCAATGGATATCGCCTAAAGAAGTACTTCCCTCCTTGGGGATCTTGACAATTACGGACACTTGATCCTTTCCCTCGTTGGCGCGGCACTGTACTTCTTACGATGCTACTTCTAATAGCCGTTCTTCAATCACTCCTGATGAAGTGGGCGCAACCCTCTGTCCCCTCAAACCCCCTTCCAGCCTTGATCTCTTATCCTCTATTTTCTACCAGCGACAGTGGCGAGGTTGGTCTTGACACATGGTTTTTCTACCATTCCCTTGCTCAATTTGAAAAAAAAAAAAACGAAAAAAAAAAACAAAACAAAACATATCGGTCATGGGAGAAAAGGACTTAGGTCCCTGTCATGCCGACCTATTCTTCGAGAAAAGGTGGAAACACCCTCGGGAATAGGGGAAAATAAGAAAAAGAAAAAAAAACCAAAGAAGAAAAAAAACAAGACAAACAAGTTTGTTATGAGAGAAAAGGAAGCAATTCCCTGTCATAGCAGGCCTCGTTCCAGGAAAAGGTGGTAAACACCCTTGGGCGAGAAGCTGGCTGTGGAAAAGGTGGTAACACCCAGCAGTCCAGAAAGTGGATTCATTAATTGATATCCCTAGGATCCAATTCCGAAGCTACCTCCCTTGGTACGCTGTGTCCTGGGTCTCTTTGCAAAGTGACTACCTGTCCTCTAGCAGACAACATGTTCCTATCCAATACAATATTCGATTTGATGGCTACCTCCCTGGGTACGCCTCTTCAACAACTGATGACGCGATCTTCATCGACAACTCCTTGAGTGACGTGAGCTTTCATCCTAACCGGATGGGGAAGTGAGTAAGGTTACCCTCTGTAATTATCAACCGAGCGTGAGACAGAGGGTGGGTCGAGAGACTAGTCGTTTCCCTTCAAATCAAATGAGAGGTGAGAAGTGTGAATGAAGTGTTGCACGCACGGGATGGGCCTCTCAATGCACAAAGTACAATTTGTTTCTGTGCACTGCACCAAAAGGCTCCCTGGCCTTCCTTCTTGCACCGTATGCCGGCACAGGGCGGGATGCACAGTTGCACCATCAAATGCGCACAAGGCATACAATCTTTGCACAAGTGACTGTGAGGATTACATCAATGGGTTTCAGGAACAGGCTGCCCTTCTGTATCTATCAACAGAGAGTGAAACAACGGGTGGGCTGAGTGTGACTGGAGTTTCTTCAATCAATTACCGAGAGGTGAGATTGAGGGACGTTACGACACTTGGAGTCAGGTATGTTCCACTTTCCCTGTGCACTCACGGGATGGGTCTTTGCTGTCATCACAAGACACATCACCCTGTTCTGTGCACTGCACTGTAAGGCTCCCTTGCCTTCCTCCTTGTACCTATGCCAGACGGGTTGGACGCACTACTGCACCATCAACTGTGCACCCTGGCATACTCCTTCTGCACCATTCCCCCCTTGTCGATTCCTCAACCGGGTATGAGATATGGGTTTCAATCCTTTTTCCTCGAGTGATATTAGTCATGGGGCGAGTGACTGTTCTTTCATTGCAATTGAGTGATTGCGAGTTGAGTGAAATATCCCTCATCATCGACGAATTTCCTGCGATTCCTTCCATCAGCTACCTCCCTGGGTACTGCCGCGTGGTCCCTGCCATGACGAACGTGTGCCGAGAAGATGCCTTGGTCCCTCCAGCGCCGACAACCACCATGGACGTGCCGTCGACACTCAACCTTGATTCTTGACAAAACGGGCCAAGTTTTTATAACCCTACACTTTGGTTTCTTCGTGATGGTCATGTTTTAAGTGTGGGGACGTTAGTGGATGGTCTATGGCGTGGTCCTAGGTCCCTGTTGCTCGGTTAACCCTATCCGTTAAGGTCTTAAGTGTGGGGACGCGTCCCTGCGCGTCTACATTGCATACCCTTCTGCATCTGCCTTAACCTGTTCATGCATGCATGCCTTGACTTGCTTTTACCCTAATGGGATCCCTTCCCACCCACCCGGTTATGTTCCCCCCACCCTTGGGGCTGTTCCCTTGCAGTTTTCCTTCATTCCCTAATTTTGAGGTCCTGTCCTATGAATGCACCCTACGTTCACCAACGTCCAAATCCAACTTTATAGCCCTGTTCCTCCCTTTGAACTGATCATTTTTCCTTCTTACCTACCCTTGTTCCGGTGCACGGTTTTTGAGTTATTAATTTTTGAAGCATTTTGCGCAATTTAGCCGGTTTTCCATGTGAACGTACTTTTCTTGCTTCCGAATCATGCTCTGACATCATATCCCTGACAACCACTTTTCCCCTGACATTTTTCCTTTTTCCTCCGCATCATTCCGATACACAGTTTGTCCATTATTAATTTTCCGGTTTTTTAAGACTTCTTCCTGCGTCTTTTTGCTATTTTTCCATGTGAACCTGCCCTATTTGTATCGGAATTCCAATTTGATTTGACACCGTGTCCCCTGTGCCTTCCCCCACCTTTTTCCTTTTTCCTCCACCCTTTTTCGACTTCCGGATTTTTACTTATTAATTTTTAAATGAGTTTTCGGGTGTATTTTTGGAGTTTTTCGCATATGAACCCTTCCTCCTTCCACCGGAACTGTGTTTCAACATGATACCCCTGTGCCACTCCTTCCTGCGGACATTTTTCCTTCTTACTGCATGTCATTCCGGTGACCGGTTTGTCCGATATTAATTTCCGATCCCATTTTCGGGTTTGTTTTTTGGGTTTTTCCCATGTGAACGCGTCTTATCTCTGTCAAAATTATGTTTTGATGTGATCGGATTGTCGGGCACATCTTTCTGCACAGTTTTCCTTTTTTCTGCACCTCATTCCGATGCACGGATTTTTCGATATTAATTTTTAATTGCGTTTTTTGGTTCGTTTTTTGTGTTTTTTGCACGTGACCGCCCTTTCCCCCTCCCGGAATCTCCGTCCCGTATTTTCCTTGTTTTCCGCCTGCCATCCTGCCCACTTTTTGTTTTTACGCTATTTCGTTTTGACGTCCGGATTGGGCGTTATTAATTTTTCTTTATTTTTACGTGTATTCACGCGCTCGTTTTGCGCATGAACGCGCCCTTTTTCGATTTTACGCGTCTCCACACGCCCCGGTCGTGCCCGTATGACCCGCCCCATCATCCCAGCGCCATTTCAATCCCGTCACGGTAAATTTTTTTACCCCGCCTCGCGCATGTGCGCGGGACAGGGGTATGTGCCCCTTGGCCCAATCTCTACCCCCCCTTGGTCCCTCCCCTACCCTGTCCACCCTATCCTTGTCCCCGCCCATTCCCCCCAACCGCCCACCCCTTCCCTCCTTCCCTCCCTCCCTCTCCCTCTCCTCCATCGTCACCTTCTCCCTCTCCTCCATTGTCACCTTCTCCCTCTCCCCCCTCCTCTACCTTCTTCTTCTGCCGCCTGTCTCCCGTCGCCGCCCTTCTTCACCCGTGGCCGTCGCGCCTCCAGCAGCAGCCGCCGCCCGTGAAGCCGCCCAGCAGCCGTCGTGTGCCGCCCCCCGTTGCACTCGTCGCCGCCCTTCTTCACCCGTGGCCGTCGCGCCTCCAGCAGCAGCCGCCGCCCGTGAAGTCGCCCAGCAACCGTCTGTGCCGCCCCCCGTTGCGCTCGTCGCCGCCTCCCTTCCGCAGGCCGTTGCGCCTCCAGCAGCAGCCGGCGCCCGTGGAGTCCCCCGCCGCCACCGCCGCCGAATCCGCCGCCACCACCACCTCCTCTCCCCACCACCACCACTAACCCTAACTGCCTCCTCCACTAACCCTACTACGGTTAGTCACTAACCCTAACTAGTTTAACCTAAACTAACCCTAGTTAGTTCAAACTAACCTAACCTAACTAGGACAACTAACCCTAGTTAGTTCAAACTAACCTAACCTAACTAGTTAGTTCAAACTAACCTAACCTAACTAGGACAACTAACCCTAGTTAGTTCAAACTAACCTAACCTAACTAGGACCACTAACCCTAGTTAGTTCAAACTACTCCTAACCCTAACCCTAAATTAACCCTAACCCTAGCTAGGTTAGTTTTAACTAACCATAGTCATGTTAGTTGACTTCACCTAGTTGCCTACCCTAGCCTAGTTGACTAACCTAGTTAACTTAACCTAGTTAACTTAACCTAACCTGCCTAACCTACCTGACTTGACTTCCTGTGACTAACATGACTTACCCCCACTAACCAGACTTAATTGACTTATTCTTAACTGACTTATTTGATTTATGTGATTTAATTAATTTCTAAATTAATTTTTCCATTAAAAAAATTCAGAAATTTTTTTAAAAAATCCTTTTGTTTTTTGCCAATTTGTGGGAATTTGTCCGCTGGAAATTACCTACCCTAAAATTTCTGAAAATTACATATTTCCTAATTAATCCCCTAAATTGCTAATAAATGTAGAAAATTCATTTACAAATAGTAAAAAATTCTAAAAAAATTCTTAAAAATTCTTAAAAATTCCCCTCACCTCCCTTGATCATTTTCCCTTTATTCAACCATCAATAATCACAACTTAATACCAACAAAAAAAAACAATAAAATCAAAAATAATAAAGAATAATAAAATAAACATAAACAACCAACCCAAACCAAATCCACACATCTGCTAAGGTGTTGTCGTTGTTGTTTCATCAGTGGTCTTTACTTTTCCTTTACTGGATTCACTTCTTTTGGGCGACTCTTCCGTGCGCATTCCTGCATTACATACACACCCCTTCCAGGTATTTATTTTGTGTGTTTTATTTATTTTTCATTTCCCCCTTAGTCACAAATTAATTGTTAAAATGATTTTTTTTAAAAAAAAATTCACCCACAGTTTCACGCGCATTCGCGCTAAACACACATACTTTTTAATTAAAATAAACCCGCCGTTCACTTAGCACGCGCTACGTGCGCTAAAGAGGCACTTTAACTTTTTAATTAAAATAAACCAGCCGTCACATGAGCACGCGCTGGCAAAAAAGCGCTCCACATCACCTTAATTTGTAATCAATGAATTGCATTTAGAGACCCAGTCGGGAATCGAAGTCCGGGAATCGAATAACTGCACCGCTTCACCTAATAATTGGTAATTTAATTTATAATAAGGAACCGCCGTTTTCTTGTTAAGGTTTATCACCTAATAAAAATTCACCCATTTTTAATAATTTCTTAAAATCAACCCTTCATTAAATTAATTCCCCCTCACTGCACTTAATTTCCCTTTTTAATGAACCGTTTCGTGGGATGGGTATGCGTAGTCATTAGAGTTGTTTTCCATGGTCCAGTCTTGGTTTATCACAGATATAGTTTTGATATGTGTCGGATGTGGTCTTATTTTGGTTTCCTGTCTTAGTTACGGTTAGGGGTACGGTATGCAGTTTTTTTTTCTTTTATTGCCTGATACGGGGTTCTGGGTGTTTGTCTGATGCATCGCATAAAGCTTTCGGTCGCATTTGTCTCCAGGTCATGTCAAAATTTTTCTAGGATGTGGTTTGCTTGGGGTTAGTTGGTCGTGTTACGTTTTATTGGTTATTCTCTTATCCTTGGTTTTTGTTTGTTGCTTTGCAGGCATTCTCCTTGATTGTCTATGTTTGTGGTGTGTGTGTAACCATCTGAATGGCGCCTTCTCATGCTCCTCCCCCTATCCAGTACGTCCCACTAGTTAGTAGGGATTACTCTTCCCTACTTACTTTTGAGCCCCTCACGAAGGCGGGACTTGCTGCTTTTGTGGCCACTCCTTTTCCCCTGCTTCCAGAGGATCCATCGTTATGTGATGAGTTCCTGGCCTCTTACAGCAAGAAGACAGGCATAGTCCAAGGAATGTCTCTGACTTTGACATCTCGAGGGCTAGGGAAGGCTCTGTCTCTTCCCTCCAAAGGAGAACCTTTTGTAACCACTCGTCAGCTCTTCTCTAATGAAGAGATTCTAAAGCTGTTGCAGAAGCAGACAAGGGAAATCCTTGATGTTAAGAAGGTGATAAACTCTTCAGGAGTTTCCTTTTCTATGATTACTGATCCCGTATGGAAGACGATGTGTCAGTTCCTTCAGGACAGATTTATGCCTGCTAAAACGCCATCCCACTGTTTGTCCAAAGAGCTTTTCACAGCTTCCAGGATGGTGCTGAAAGGAGTTGCTATTGATTGGAGCACTTACCTCCTTACTAAAATGGATCAGCATTTTGTTAAAGTCACCAGAGGTAATGTTACCAATGTTACATATGGATCATATTTGTCTGCCTTCTTGACCTATTCAGGTTTACAGAAGACTGTGCCTCCACCTCCTCCATCAGATCCAGTACCTCCTCCTCCACCTTCAGAAGAGTCAGAACCTATTGACATAGAGGATGATGATTCTCCGCCTCCCTTGGTCATCCAGTGCAAACGCTTGAAGCGGATAGCGGATAAAGCCCCTTCTGTACTTCCTTCAGTACCTATCCCTGCTACTTCTAGCAGTGAACTCCCTGGGTATCTCACTTGTAATAACCTGTTCCAAGCACATCGAGAAGGATCCTTGGAGATCTCAGTTCCTTCCCTGAACAGTCTCATCTCAGGAGATGCCATTCCTTTCCTCTGCAAGGATATTCAAAGTTCCATTGAGTTGTCAGTGACAGCTTGTGTTCAACAGCTTTACGCATCTTTCTATGAAGAGCTCATGCAGTCCAAAGACCGGTTGCATAAGGCAACATCTGAGTTAGCTTCTGCTAAGGATACCCTAGCAGATTTATTTAAGCAAATGGAACAGCAAACCCAACTGGTTGCCACCCAAAGCGAGGAGATTTCTTCATTAAAGACCCAGTTATTCGAGGCTCAGTCACAAGTTACTAACCTTTCAGCAGAGAAGGAGAGGATGTCCAGGGAAGCGACGGAGTTCCAAGTTCTCTTAGATGACAAGCTTTCAGCTTTACAGATGGCTAATGACACAGTGGCCAACCAAGCCTCTCAAATCCAGCAGTTGCAAGATCAGCTTGCAAAGTCCCGCTCTGTTCCTCCAAGCCCTCCTGTTTCATTAATTCCTTCTCTTTCACAGCAGGACTTGGCTGCCCTTCAGAGACAGGCTACTTTGTGCCCTCTATTCCAAGATAAAGTGGAAAGATTGCAGTCCAGAATGGACTTGTTATGGTCTACCTTTGAACAGTTTCAGGGATATGTCTTACCAGACCATTCTTTCTTTGTCCACTACCACTTACAGAAGTTGGTCTTCTACATGAAGCTTTCCACGATGGATTTACTTTTCCAGAGGATGGCTGGAGTGGGGCTTGGTCTGCTGAGTTGTTGACAGAGGTAGTCAGAATGGTGTTTGAAGATTCTGTCACGCCAGATACCATGTTGATGTCATACATGTATCTCCGAGGAGATTTGTTAATTCCAGATGAGGTAGATATGGCATGGTATGTGGGGGATGTGGTCTTACAGGCTGTTTTGTATGTCAATCATTTGGAGTTGCGCATAGCTGACATGTTTCAGAGTTATTCCTCCAAAGTAGCTGATTGTCAGGATAATTCATGGCATCCCATGATTGATTCGGTGGTCCTAAATCAAAGACAAAACACAACTCCTACCTTTGCCCAGAGTACTAATCAATTGAGGATGGATCTCTTAACCTATCTTTCCAAACATAATCCATTTGATGCTACCTTCTTTGATGCCTATCATAGATGATCTCTCTTGGGACCTTCTGTTCCTACCCTCCTCTATTACCAACAAATGGCTCACCGCTATGCTATATATCTTTCCCTTTGTCAGTCTAATTCCACAATAATTTTACCCTTTCTTTTCCAACCTTCATCTTTCCCTCAAATTCCTATTTTCACTTACTGTTCCTTTATTGAGGATAGGGTATTTTCCCCTTCTCCACCCTGTCCTTCTCCATCCATTAATGTACCCTCCACATTTCCTATTTATCAGTTAACACCGTTCCTTAGTGATTCCTTACAAATTTCTGCCACTCCTTCTTTAACCTTTTCTTCCTTTTATGATTTTTCCTATCCTTCCCTACATCCACTTTCCCTTATTCCACTACCCTCTCCTAACACTTCCATATCTCAACCACCTCAGTTGGTTAGTGACTGTGACGGGTTTGATAATCAGATTTCCAGAAGAAGGGGATGGAGTTCGGATGATTGCCTTACAAGACCGCAGATTAATTGGCCAGTAATTTCGAGAGAATGGACAGCTTCCAGTCAAGCTTATCAGAATTATGTTCATTTTGCCCAACAGTATTCACAGTCTGCAGATTCCTCAGTGAGATTAACTGCTCACTTTGCTTGGTACCTGGCGTATATGCATAGGCATTCTCATAATGATTCAAAGCCTATTCCAAAGTTGTGCATGAATGTCAATGTTAGCATTGATTCCCAACAGTTGGAGATACTGTATTTTCATGCCCTCTGTTTGCCTAGCAGATACCTGGTCCTGTTGGAAAGGATGTGCTGTCTCCAATTTTTTCAAAATCCTCCCAAAAACTTTGTAGATGAATCCTTATCTATGGATCGATTCCGACAACATCAATCTTTTAAGAGGGATCATCTTCATTGATACCTTTCCAATGTATAACGGAAGCTTTTTAATGAACAACTTTCTTTTTGAAGGAGTCATTCAGATGGTTGTGTTGTGTATTAGTGTTTGTGTTGTGAGTTCATTTATGTCAAACGAATGTGGTGGTTTCCTATGGGATTTCGTGTACGAGCTACGTTTTGGAGAATTGTGGTGTTGGGGTCGTGGTTGGAGAATTGAAGTTGATGCAGATGAAGAATAAGCAAACTCTTATATCCTTTACAAATTTGTTGTGATTTTCTTGTTTGATAAGAGGTGTTAATGTATAAAGGGTTTTTCTTTCTTTGTATTTTTATATCAGAAACATGTTACAAGTTGGGGTCGTGGTGGATGGATTATTTTTGAGAAGATATTGAAGATCAAAGTTGAGCTTTTCCCTGAACTTGTATTCCCTTTTTCCTAGGTCGCGAGGACGCTTCCTTATTAAGTGTGGGGATATGTTGAGTGTTGAAATGACTTGTTTTTTGGCTGATTTTTGTTGTTTTTGAGAGCTGAATGGTTGATTTTATGAGATGATTGATTGATTTGGAAGTGGTTTGATAGTGTTTTAGATGATATTGATTGTGTTTTGGAAGATCATGATGTTTGTTGGTGGTTCTGTGATGTTCTGATAGGTTCTGAATGGTTCTGTATACCTTCTGTTTTGCTCTGTTTTGCTCTGTTTTGCTCTGTTTTGTTCTGATTGTCTTCTGTGAAGAGGGATGGAGTATTGATTGATGAAGATTGAGATATTGAGAAAGCTTATTGAATGGTTTGTGAGAGTTTGGAATGATTTGAGAATAAGTTATGTGGTTTTGATGACCTTCTGTAACCTTCTGTAGATCTTCTGTAGAGCTTCTGCTTTTGTTCTGTTCTGTACTGTAGCTGTTCTGGTACTGTTCTGTAGACTGTTCTGTATGCTTCTGTAAGTGTTCTGTGGAATGTATGTGTGACTTTGGGAAAGTTTTATAGCCTTGGAAAGAGGTGAATACAAGTGCAAAAGAGCTGGAAGAAGTAGCTGCTGAAGACTCAAGTGAAGACTAGAGTGAAGTGACAGTAGTGAGCTATGAAAAGACACTGTAGTGGCTCTGGTGACTCTTCATATCAGACATACCTCTTGGGAGGGGTATCCACGACCTAAGAGTGATTATTGAGAGTAATTTTGAGAGATTGTAGTGAGGAGATGATGTATTATTGATGGAGAGAGAGAGAGAGAGTCAGAGATAGTCAATTCTACTTAAACAGAGTGATTGTATATGAGAGATTGAGAGAGAAGACTATGAAGATGTTGAAGATGAATACTATGTGATGTATTTCCATTCAAAGATGGTGTATTCCTTTGCTTTCTTTGTTATATTGATGGATTTTGTGAAGATATTGAAGAATATGGTTGATTCTATTAAAACCGTGGGAGATCTACATGATGTTGTATGAAGATTTGTTGTGTCTGGTGTTCTTTTCTTCATTGTGATCATATGAAACATGATAAACAAGCTTGTTGATGTTACAAGATAGATTTTCTTGCAAGAGAATTCCCTTTTTCCTTGGTGTTCCTCTCAGGGCTCCAAGTTTTGAGGGGGCAAACAACATCATCAGAATCGAGATCCATCTAGACGGGTGGCTCTATGGCATCGAAATTTACAAAGCCAGGCCTCGGCATGCTCTTCTCGGATTCCAAATCCAGTAGCTGCTTCACAATTCCAAACCTTGCGGGATTAAATGGGGGATCAAACGACCTCGGAATGGATATACGAGGCTTGCATTGGATTCCTGACGTCATTTTACATCTAGGAAAACTACAGCTCAGCCATCCGCCACCGTTTGATTTCCATGAAAATAAGTACTAGCGCTTTAGGGACTTGCCGCTTAAAATCGTACTGATTGCCACCGCCGCCTTTGACGAAGTCTATTTTTTCCTGGATATTCATAATTTTTGGCTATTTTTAAGCACTTCTCGGCATAAAAAATCATCTGTCATTGGTGATCACGGGATAGGGAGACCCAGCCCATCCAATCCCACGAATAGATCTACACATAAACAACAAAAAGGAGTATCAAGTTGATACAAAAAAATACACAACACAACATATCACAACTCTCACCCTACCCCCTGACAAAACCAAGGCATGAAATCCACGAGTAGGCCTAGTATAATCTAATAGAAAGTCTGAAGCTAGTCACTAACCAACTGCTCCAACACAAACAAGCTAAAAATAACTATCAAAGAGGTCGCCCTAAGTGGTGGTCTAAACTACCTACCTAACTAAGGACAACTCAACCAGGATCTCCCACTAGGTGAGGACTCCAATAGCCTGATCAAGAAATATTTTCTTTTAGCATATTACTCGTTGAACCTCTCATTTTCTATACTCGGGCGTGCAAAAAGGAGGGAGCTGAGCGTAGTGGCCCAAGGAGAACATGACATCGGTCTTAGGTCCTGTCTCTGTACCGAAGAACCTACCAAGCCCTCACAAGGCGACACTTAATCCTTTTCTAACGCTCACTTTTATTTTCACTCCAATCTTCTTTTATTTTCTTTGTTTTATGGCAAGATGTCACTCCAAGGAAGACAAGGCATCGGCCCTAGGTCTTACTCGTCCCTAGGAACCTACCAGGCCTTCACAAGGCGATAAACAATAGCTCAAGGATTTTTCTTTCTTTCATTTTCTATTTTTAGAGGGGTTAAAACCCCTTTTTACACACCTCCGTATATTCATACTTTCTTTGAGATATTCAGGGTTTTTCTTCTTTTTATTATCATCATTTTCCTAGCAGGCTTCTCTAACTACCCCATAACTAGCAGGAACTCCTAGAACAGCCGCCTAGTAGGTCAACAAAACAGGGTTACTAGAACTCCCATCTAAAACAGGTCTTTCAATGCCTGACAATGCCTTGCAAGAGGCAATGACTACTCAGACCTCCCCCAGATATACAGAACCTAAACTTGGGACTTCATGCCTCAAGTATCGGTCCCCCACAAGAAAGAAAACCCTCACCCGCACATATATTATTAATTGCTTAAGGGAAAGACTAGAAAAGGGAACAAAACCACCTGGAATGGCCACAAGAATCTTCTTTGCAGCAAAGGCTCCCTCCAGCAACTTCGTCAACCTGTATGGCGCAATCACTAAAACAACAAAGCATTAAACTTACTTGCACCAAATAGAGATAGGGCCCTCTTGGCCTAAAGAAATAGCACATTTCACTACAAATTAACTAGCCCTTTGGCCTAAAGAGATAGATTGTTAAAACCTGAAAACAATGGGCCCTCTTAGCCTAAAGAAATCAGACATTAACTACTTAAAGCAGCTGGCCCTCTTGGCCTAATGAAATCAAACAAACTAGCTCATAGTGATCCCTCCTTGAAAGAAGGCAGATATAGCAAATACGCTCCATTCCAAGGGAAAAAATAGGGCACTTAATCCTAAACTAAATGCATCAAATTATGGCCCATACCTCTTGCATATATAGCAAGAGGCATATACATAACATGTCTTCTGATCAACCTATGGTTCCAAGATAACAATGGTAGATGGGTCTCGACTACTCTTAGCATTACCCATATCAACCATCGCCTACCATATAACGCATGGTCTGATAACATCCCCCACAAGTGACCAGGTCTTGTCTCAGTATCAATAGCAACATTCGAACTAAGACCACAGTTGAAAAAGAGGTCCTCTTCATAAGCAAAATTAGCTAAGGAATCTGCAAATTGATTCCAATAACGTGGAATCAGCTGAAGAGATATGCTCTCAAACTCATCAAGTAGGGCTATAGCAGTTCGATGATACATACAAAGGAGAGGATTCTGGACTGTATATGTCCCATTGAGTTGATTCAATATCAGCTGGGAATCCCCTTTTATTAACAACTACCTAATGCCACCCTTCTTGGCAATATTCAATCCCATAATCATGGCTTTATACTCTGCCATGTTGTTAATAAATCCTACCCCGAGATAAGCAGCTAATTTCATTGTAACTCTACGTCGAGGATCTCGGATAACTACTCCAATACTTCCTTTTCTATTAGGGTCCCTGGATGCTCCATCAAAATATAATGTATATGTCCATAATGGGTTTACATAGCCAGCCATCAAGAACTCCCCTATTCATAATTGTGATAGTCAAAGTTCAACATATTTAGAGGATGAACTCACGGCTCCATCGCACCTTCTTCATTAAACTCAACAGGGATGCTTGTCAAGATTTGTAAGGAATGATGGCAGAAAACTTTAATTTTTCACACAAAGGTACCATCTTCTTGCTCAATCACTTTATATCCCTTGCTCCACCAGATAATCCTCGCCTGGTGATATCTTTGCTCGAGATATGGGTGCTCCAAATAAGGGATTAATTGCCCCATCAACCAATTTAAGCTCTCCTACAGGTCACTAATCAGCCCCACCATGGACGTGCAATGCATTTTTTTGTGTTAGCATACTTAGAAATAATAAGGTTTAATCTTATTAAGATTAACCTTATTCTTAAATTCCACCCCTTGTAGATCAGCTAATAGAACTGTGGACTTATTTTTACCTATCTGAACTATCTTATAAGGGCCATCCCATCAAAGTTCCAGCTTCCCTAGAAATAGCTCCCTACGCGCATTGTAATATAAAACTAACTGCCCTTTTTTAAAAGTATATTTCTTCACTTTCAAATCATGCAACCGTTTCATCCACCATTTAGCTACCTCCTGGTGCAACAAACTCTGCAATTTGAGCTCGTCTAAGTGGGCTATAGTCGTAAACCGCTCAAATAGGGCATCTTCAACCCAAATAATGATTGATTGGGAATCTAATCGTTGGCAATTCAATTTCTAAGGTCAATACACACTCCTCTCCATAAACTAATTTGAATGCGGTGTGGCCAGTGGATCGTTTAAATGTCGTATTATACGCCCAAACCGCCACATATAATTTTGTATCCCAGCCCCGCTTCTTTTCAGAGACTATCTTGGATAGGATACCCACAAGGTGCTTATTAGTACTTTCGACTTGTCCATTTGCTTGCGGATTATAGGGGGTCATCTTCTTATGCTTGATTTTCCAAGCTTCAGTCAGGCTTTTAATCACTTTGTTTAAAAAGTGAGTTTCATGGTCCAATACTATTTCTTTTGGCAGACCAAAACGGCAAATGATTTGCTCAAGTAGGAAAGTGGTAGTCTCTTTTGTATTGTCCTGCCTTGTCGCCCATGCTTCTGACCACTTTGTAAAGTAATTAGTTGCTACTATAATGTACCTCTTCCGAGTAGTAGATGACGGGGTGATAGGACCCACAAAGTCAATGCCCCACTTCTCAAATGGAAGGATGGCCATAATAGGCGTAAGTGGGCGTTTCCTATTCTCTCTATTGTCATGCCTTTGACAGGTATCACATCTCTTGACATACTCAAAGGAGTCTTGGAAGATGGACCGCCACCAATATCCAACTCTTAACGCTTTTTGTGCCGTTAACCGCTTAGATCGGTATAATCTTCAAAATACGTGTCAATATAGCCGTCCAGAAATACGTACGGACGAACATATTATAATAATTTTAAAAAAATACACAAACAAGCATTCGAATGCATACACCGACACTCATTTGGTTGTTTCTTGGTTATTATAATATCGATTGAAATGTAATATAATGTACCTAAGGTTAAAGCTCTCTCTTTTTAAGCTCAAAAAACGGTGGGTGGATTCGATGGCCGTGCCGGGCGGGTAGGGTAATTTTTCTTCTTTTATTTTGCTTTATTATCTTTATTATTTATTTTTAGTTTCTTTCTTTCTTTCTTGCGGCGGTTTGTTGTTTTTGTTCCGTTCGTTGTTAAGATTTTAAGGTGGTGGCAGGGGGGCCGTCCCAAGCCTCCGTGGAGCATCTCGTCCACGCCTTACCCCCTGCCGAGAGACAGCACTCTCGGACGATGGGTGGCATGGAGAGCTCACTCGGCCCGGCCATCGTCTCTGGCCATTGCATCGTATCCCCACCGACTCGAGGTCTGCAACAAGGAGAGCCCACTCGGGACAAATGAAGTGGGAGCCGCCCCTCTCTGCACACTTTATAAGCAAATCTCGGATTACACGCCGTTGCATGTGGGATACGCGGGATGCAACAATGTTCAAGGATAAGACATCATATCATCCCATGTAACGAACGCAATAAGCCTCTCTCTCTCTCTCTCTCTCTCTCTCTCACACACAAAAGGTGAAGACATGCCCTTTCTCCATTGCCTTGTAGCACTACCCTATCAATGTCTTTTGTACACATCCTAACATCTTAGTGTGGCCTCCCTCTAAATGTGATGTAGGTTTTAGCCCATGTGTAGCCAACTTTCGATTAGCCACACAAAAGGGGTGTCACTGAGACTTACACTTGTTGGAAATAACTCCTACATGAAGTGGTCCATGTTTTCGCGCAGGGCTGACCAACACATTGCACAAATTGAGGGGCACATTGCATGATGCTCTAGCTCATGCTTTGTTGCCTTGAATTTAAAAACATGTGCATAGCTCTAGCTTCTAATTTTTTAGAGCTAATTTTTTATACTCATCTCACCTTAACTCAAAGTAGTGTGAATTCTTATACCTAATAGCTTCCAATGCATTTGTACAACGAACTATGACAAAATCTTCTTTACTTTGAAGCCACAATAGGCCTTCAACCTCCAACTTGTGCTATGGAACATGGGGAATTAGAAGTTTTTCTTGTTGATGAACAAGATAGACAAGGTCATAGCAAGCAATGATATAGCCAAACTGCTGATTAAGTCAGTGTAGACTCATTGGAAGACATCAAGGTCATGAGTGGACTTGCACAAATGCTTGGCTCTTATACACTTTTCCAATAACTTAATTCACTCCCTACTACATTCTTCTTAAAGTCCTTGTCAGGTTCATGATTCATATAGTCCCCATTTTGAAACCTCGTCACGGCGTCTCATATTGGATTCAACATTGATATTGAAAGGATGTGTACTGACCAGTAAGAGATTCAAGGAAGAGAAGGAAGACTGGTAGAATTAGATGAACAAGGAGAGACATTTTGAATATTATTCACTATATTATGAAAAACCCGGATTACAATCCTTGTCAAGAGATTTGCATCCAAATCACAAATTCATATGAGAATATCCTAGATGTTAGCACTCTAATTCATCCAAGGACTTCCCTGGATTAGGAGTAGTCAATCCTAACCCCGAACTATGCTTAGCCCTTAACTTCATTTGAGCATAACATTATTCAAGAGTGATCAAAACTAAGCCCTTTTTTTGTTACCCTTGATCAAGTCACTTCAAAACGCGAAGCATGTTTTCTGACATGAAATAGAACCCGCCTACTTCCTTCATTGTTTTCTTACCATTGTAAAGCACTGATCCGCACATAAACAAAGTTAAGATGAAAAGTGATAGCTACATCAATATCATTGCTCCACATCTCCAATGCATGCAAATTAAGTGTAGCTTCCTTTTCCTCTTAGGGTATATATATGCTTCTCTTATTGTCGCTTATTTCTTTCTAAGGTTCCTTGATCATCATAAAAATGCCCTTGTTGAATGATTACTATGATAGCAAGGAGCTTTCAACTCCTTATGGTTGTAGGGAGGAGCATAGACTACACTAAAGGCATTCATGGCAGTGCTAGCTCTCATGATAAGGATTTTGTACTTTTCATGAGGAGAGTAGGACTTGCAATAATGTTGCCTTTACTCGATTGTCTTCTTAAGTATAGAAGCATGGAGAGAGACTCGGCTTATTGGTGCCTTCTTGGAGTCAAATTTATAAATCTAGTGGAGTAAGCTTAAAGGCAACCTTGTAGTCAGAGAAGATCACCATCAGGGTAGACCACAAACTATCATGAGGTTTAGATGATTGAGTGTAGAAAGAGCCTCTTGATAGGACTTCTTAAGGCTTTTTTGTCTTAGGCTGATCATTATGCTAAGCATAATTGGAATTCCTTTTTTTTTTCTTACAAACATGCCTTACAAGCCAAAATGCCAACCTGTTACATGTTTTGTTTCTATAACCCAACACTTTGCATGCCACCCTTCTTTAGATTTAGCTCTGATCATGTCGATTGATTAGGATAATTAGCATATGTATCATCAACACTTGAATTTGCACTAGATATTAGACCAGAATTTATTAATTTCCACATCACTATAGTCACCTTATGAATTGTCATGAAGGTGACATCCCTTTTGAATGACCATCACACTCATTGTCCAAATAGATCCACACTAAAGAATACTATTGTCTGGTGATCATCTTCAACACAGTCAAAGTTAGAAGCAACTCCAAAAGATGAAGATTGTCACCAAGCACCTCTAGATTTAGAGAGTGGTACAATCCAAAGTATTTGCCATGATATACACATTGAATTCAATATAAGAACTAGTGAAACCTTGATAAAGGCCTGGTAGACCGTCAAACTTCAAAGTCTTCTTGTAGACAACTAAGAGTCCAATGAATTGTCACTCCCCTCCTTTCATTGCAGTCTTGGCCTCCTTAACAAGGTGAGTTCTAACATAGTCTAGGGAATACACAAAAATGAAAGTAGAAGGAGAGATGCACTAGCCACTCTTTCCCATAATAACATTGTTTGACTCCCCTTCATGAAGATCCTCCTTTATCCAAAAGTCATGTTGCACTACAACCCTCCTTTATGTTCTTGTAAGAATGCAAGGAAAATCCCTATTTTTCCCACAAAGCATACTAGTAGATGTAAAATACATGTTTTACTCTTTCCCTTTATTCTTCTACAAGTCATGCATCATTTGCCAATTAACCATATTTCAATGAAGGTTAAGTTATTTCCCATCCTTTTCTATGTTATCATTCACCATGCTTATGGCCATTGAGCTTATGCTCATTGGATTATGCATGGAGGTGTTCTCAAGAAAGCTAGGAGCTACCCTTTTCATATATTTTTATTCCTGACCATTTCTTCCTTTTCTCCAAAAATGCAAAGATACTCCAAAACAATGCTAAAAGCATGTACTTAGTAGTTGTACACAATGCCACCTGTTTCACCATAAAAAACATTGGTCCCTTCATGCATGAGCCCTTACTCACCTAACTTAGATTTTCTATACAATCAATCTCAAGAGGCAAACCAAATATATGAATAGTGTCGTTGACTTCATCCACTCAAAATATCTAACTCGTGTCCTTCCACTTAGGGTCTTCACGAGTGCATGCATAGCATCACATCAACAACGGTAGCTAGTAGCTTGTATTTCTTTCTCTCATATCCCTCATAGTTGGAATCATACTCCTATGGTTGATTGAATTGAGGACGAGTTCTCCCTCTTCACCAAGCACAATAATGAGGAATGTAGCAACTAGGAGGCATGTGTTTGTTTGTGTTAGATACCTCATAGTTGGAATCATGCTCATATGGTTGATTGAACATACATTTGTTTTTTATTGGTAATTTCTCTTTACCAAAAGGTTTTTGGTTCATTTTAATTTATGTCATCAATAACTTTGTTAAGATAGGTGCTTTCAATTTGGGGGCACAAGAAAAATGAAACCACTTATGCAAAAGAGATGCATGCATTTGTTTTAAGTAAGAATGCATGAAGTTACAAGCAATGGCACTCTTCTATTGATGGTGTAGCCTTAATATTTAGGTAGTGCATGAAGTTAAAAGAAAATATTTGGATTCGATGATCATTTTTAAATTGTCTTTTTCAGGCATCCGTTATTGTGTTTCTCACTCCAAAAAGAAAGATTACTTACATCAAGCATAGGTGATTCTTGAAGAGCAAAAACAATATACCAACGAGTTACTTTATCACATGTGATCCACTCGTTATAAATAGTTTGCCGTTCTTCAAAGATAGATCCTTCAATTACAAGGGTATTATCACGAGCCTGGTCAATTGATTGAGGCATACATTCATAATTACCAAAAACAATATCATGCAAGTCATTGCCTTCAAGGATTAGCAGCGTGTTTACTTTCCATCCAAGGAATCCTTGTCCTTGAAAGTGAGGGATAGAACATTGTCCAGAAGGAAATGAGTTAACCATTATAGAATTTGACATATCTAGCTAAGAGAATAAGTGCAATATGAGATCACAAAATATACACACCATAGTTGAAACAGTGACAAAAGTACAACACAACAAGTCGTACACAAAAAACTATGTTGTAAAGAAAGACATTTAGTTCAAAAAGCATACTCCGAAAGAAAGAGACCCAAGATAGATGAAATGTGGGCAAGAATAAAGCAACCCATAATAGAAAAAACATGTGCAAGAATAAACTGGCCCAACATAGATGAGAAAACATTATCGCTTTACTTTTTGGCCAAGAATAGATGATGGTCTAGAAAATTTTGGCAGAAACTCAAGAGTGAGTAATCGTGACGAAACTTGTGTCACGCAAGTCTGCATGAAAATCTATTGTTTTATTTATTTTCTTGTTTCAAGTCCAATTTACTTGAACTGATATAACTTTTGACACAGAACTCCAAATTAAGTAGGGATTTGCTAAAAGAAAGCTTGTAAGTCCTAGCACATCAGAAAAACTATTTTTCTTAAGAAATGCATTCCTTTAAGAGTTTCCCAAATAGAAACTTTTAGGGTGTCCAAAAAAGGCATATCTACAATTCAATATATATACAATCTAAATGATGATCGAGTGAACTTCTTCTATTCTTAAAATTCATAACATAAGATGCTCATAACATAGAATTTTAAGCATGAAAAGAACAAATCAAGAATCAAAGAGATACTACATAGATATACTTCCTAATTGTCTTCTTCAAGGAATTGGTTGTAGTCGATCATGATAGCTTTGATACCATGCTGAGATGTAGAGAGAGAAGATATGTAGAGATGCAAAAGGGAGAGAAGAGACACACCATGTACACTTCCAAAGACTATTTCATATTGATCACAATCTACATACATATAGGTGAGACCTAGTCTAGATAGGGTGAGCTATATATAGTTCGGACAATCTTTTGTCTGAGTTTTGATGGTACTATGTCTATGTCATGAGTTACAAGACACTTATGTCTAAGTTTTGATGGTACTATGTCTATGTCATGAGTTATAAGACATTCATGCTCTCATGATAGCCTAAAATGGTAACTTGTACCAATAGAACTAATTGTAAACTGGCTTAGGAGGTTGTGCTCAAGCTATGATAGAATGTCACATTATATTATGAGTTGAAAATTGATACTTAACAATACATGGACTGATTAGGACTACATCCATGTAGATTGTAGCATGTGACAACTAAGGTGGGAAACTCCAAGAGTTTTATAGAAAGAGTCATTAAGCTTGGTAACAATGGAGGATGGAGAGAACACAACTATGTTAGACATGACCATACTATTGTATATCTTGATATGTGGTTTCTTATTTTTATTCTCCTTTCACAATGAAAGGAAGCATGGCTGTGGACACTATTCTTCTTTTCCTTCCCATTTGAAGTAAATATAATAGCCATGTTCTCTCCATTTATAAGAACTACATGAGTAGATGGGTTGCCTTCTTCTCCTTCTTTTATTCTAAACCATGGAGAGCTTTCTTGATCATCTAAATTAGATTTCTCATACTATAGGGTTTGGTTAAGAAGAGTTGTGTGTGTGTGTGTGTGTGTGTAAAGTATTGTAATGGAAAAGTAATAAAGCTACTTTAGAAGACCAACTCATGAAGGTCTTTGAAGACCATACCATGCTCAAAATGAACCTATCAACCCCTTGAGCATTGGAGGCCATTGATTTACTTTGAAGAAGATATGAGCTTGAGTGTGTTGTTATAGAGTGTTTTTCCAACCTTTCACCCTCTCTTATGGGTAGTTAAAGAAATATTTTGCTAACTTGTTCTCAAAGCATGAAGAAGTTGAGTAAGAGGTTGATGTTGCAACCTCAAGAAGAAGATTGTTGAGCTATTTTGTATGACAAAATGAGGTTGTTTTACATCTCAAAATTAAATAATAAAGGCATAAGTTATTGAGGAACTTGGTAAGCCTTCCATGATGATCATGTGATGCAACATTTTCGTGGCATCATGAGACTCATATAAGCTGAGAATTTATGTATTAACCTTGCATTGTGTAAAATGGGTTTCTTTGCGAGTTCATGCATGTTGTTGGCATTTGGCTTTGTGGAAGAGGTGCTTAGAGTGGTGCTACTTATCTTGTATATGGTCCTATAGGGGTTATCTCTTTTTTGGTATCTTTAAAGTCTTGTGTAATATCCCCACCCCGCATAGGAATCCCCCCTCTAAAAACAAATAAAAATTATTGAAATTCCCCCTGTCATTGCAAAACAGGTGGCAGGGGGAGGAAGAAGGAGACGATGGTGACAAGAGGGATGATGTGGAAGAAGAAGAAGTAGATGACATAGAGGAGGAAGACAATGACGACGTGGAGGAAGAAGGAGATGACACCAGGGAAGACGTGCAAGATGATGTGAAGTAGGAGTGGAAGTTGACGTCGATGAAGGTGAAGAAGGTGATGATGTCGAGGGGGAGGCCACATGGCCTACCAACCCTCCCCCTTGGGCATGTCGAGCCCTCATGGTCACCTGGAGGGGCTAAGAAGCCCCACCGCCATATGGATGGTGACAAGTGGTGGGCATCACCACCTCCTCCCCACTTTCCCTTCGTTATAAACCCCCCCTCCACCAATGGAAAGAAAGAAGGGCCTCGATGCTAAATGGCACTACATATATATATATATATATATATATATATATATATATATATATATATATATATATATATATATATATATATATATATAGAGAGAGAGAGAGAGAGAGAGAGAGAGAGAGGAAACCTTCTAAAAGGTTCCTCCCTTTTCCCCTCCTTAGAGGGTGGCCACATGCACTTACCCTTTCCCTCTTATTCGCAAGCTTAACCTCCCCCAATCATGATAGAAGAGAGTCACCCTAGCATGCCATCTCTCTAACAAGAGAGAGAGAGAGAGAGAGAGAGAGAGAGAGAGAGAGAGAGAGAGAGAGAGAGAGAGAGAGAGAGAGAGAGAGAGAGAGAGAGAGAGAGAGAGAGAGAGAGAGAGAGAGAGAGAGAGAGAGAGAGAGAGAGAGAGAGAGAGAGAGACACAGACTCATAAGGTGAAAGTACAACCCCAAAATAAAGGGTGACACATACTAGTGGTAATCCCGCATCCAACAATGGAGTCACCGGTCAGGGCATTACCATTAATACAAATATAATGTTGAGTATGGATAATTCATCTCCGAATACCTAGGTACTAATTGCCATCTCTGCTATTCATTGAGACATAGGCATGTGCATGAATTCATTTTAACAAGTAGCTTGAATTTATTTTTCGATAGTTAATAAACTCATAGGGGGATGGTAGGATAATTCTTTTCACGTTAGGTTCTCGATAACCATCAATGACCTTGCATAGATTTATGCATATGGTGCATTGAGGTTTGCACAAATACTTGTACCCGAATACAATCATGGCATCCCAGTGCTACGCGACAAAATCATATGTAGTATGAAAAGCATATAAGTTTACCTTGAGGGTTACGCACATAGACAGTACATGCATGGGAAAGATTATTTGAAACATACATCAATGGTACATGAAATGATCTTTCATTAAAAGTCTTGTATCTATCCTATGAAGGTTTCACATAAAATAATGGTTAAGGAGTTTACCTTGTGCTACCAAACCATGAGTTGATTACAACTCGCACAATCATTCAGGAATTATTTTACATTGGAAGATAGTCTTGCATCATTACAAATTTGTCTCGCATTCTTTTCCTTACGAGAAAGGAAGATAAAGTCGAGTTAAAATTTTGCATAGTATCGCTCTTTGATCCCAAGGGGGAGAGCAAATATGCAACGAAAAGGTTATCGCGACTATTCTTGTAATGTTTGGGAATGAATACCATTGTTTTTGTTGAATTGTTGTTTGAATGATTATTCCAAGTGCTTGTGATTGATGGTAAATGTATGGCAGGGGTCTATGATGACAAATTGCCATGGTGATAAAGGAATGTTCTCTTGGAAAATTATATAAGGGTTGACTACCTTGACTGTGCTTGATTCTTAAATGATTTAATTAAGGAAAGGTTCTTTGCACGGGTGGATCACCTCCAAGATCGCACTGTGGATCAACCCGAAAAGTGCACCACTCGATTCATGACCTGAAGGTCGAGTGATGAAAAGGCCAACCACGGGAATAATGTTTTCACTCTTAGGCAGCTTGCGGGTTAGGTGGAGCTCTGGACACCCCTTGCCAAGTCCAAAACGGAGTTGAGGACCTCCGTGGCCCCAACGTCTGTGTGGCATTGGAATATCCTATTCCAGATAAAGGATGGAAATTGTGGTGCCATGTGATTTGGACTAGTTACTTCTGTAGAAGTGACATGTAAATTCTCCTGTATGGGAAGGGAGCAAAGATTAACTTGAAGATAAATTAAGGAACTTGTTTGCCAAAAGGATTGGTTGCTCTATATTCGAGTCTCTACTATAAATTACGCGAACAAACCTTGTTTATTAAAAGGATTAATTAAGGAATATGGTTTTAAATGTCACACATAAATGTGATAGGACATAATTAAATAACTAAAGAATGCCTATTGACGGAAGCGGGTGGATGGAACCCTTGATGCGTCCATTCTACAATAGGGTGGTCTGAGAGAACTCAGAGGCTTCTCACCAGGTTTTATCGACATTCGATCCTTAGGAATTGTTAGGTTAGAACCCCAATTCATGCTGTTTTAGGGGACCGAAATGGGACTATGCCCTACCGGCAAAGAGATTGAGTGGCACATCCCTCTTGTTTCCCATTCTCTTTGAATCAAGTGTGGCATGGGTTTGCTTCGACTTGGAATCTCTACATAAACTAGGATGTTCAAGACCACCCGACGCTAGAATGTTGTCAGGAGACCTTGACCACTAGGGACTCAAATATTAGGTCAATGCCAGTGGGTTCGTCGGCCATGAATATTTCGTTGTGAGGCGAACTCAAGAAACCCTAGGCGACAAACCCCATAAAATTCCATGGGAGTGCCAGGCAGCGTCGCTTAGATTCCTCTCTCAATGGACTGCTAAAAATGTGCCTTGATACCCGATAGGCAGGCATGTCACATCTTGCTAGGGATTTTGTGAGGGCTTGTGGGCTCTTGATTGTAAAAATTACACGGTGCAGTGAACAGAATCTGAGAAAGAGATAGAGATAGAGAGTACACAATAGATAAGAGGAGAATTAGAAAATTTCTTTAGCTCCAAACAATTGATACAAAGATGGCTCTATCCACCTGTGCGCTTCCCTTTTGAAGCTTAGATGGCGATCTAGACAGAAGATAGGTGAAGAGCTTAAGGCTAGTTGGAATGACTCTAACTGGGTGAAAGATAGGTGATCGATGGGCTGTGAAGGGGTTTAGCTTTTATAGACCGTGAAGGCGGTTAGGTCGGCGTGACCAACTACCATATGAGCCTCCACTAGTCGGCCATGGAATATTCCCTTTACTGTCAAGCCAAGGACGCTGCCCTCGGACCCCCGCGAGGGGGGCTGCTGGTCCCCCCTAGGGCCCCCTTTAACTCCCTTACCCCGCAACTCGATGCAGTGTGCCTCGAGTTGCTACCAACTTAACTACTTAGTCCAACCCAAAGATTAGACCCACAATGGTCACCTTTTTTCCATCCGGTCACATAGACCTCATCTAATATACAAGTCAAGACTCAACCAATATCCGGGCTCACATTTGGCTTCTCCTCATAATGGGGGCCTTACAAATTTGAGCACCATGGATCATTGGTCGCACCTTATGAGGGTGGAGCATTGAGCATATCTAACACCCCCCCTCAATGTCCACCCATAGGTGAACTATCTCCTCAGCCCAATGCCAAGTCTCTGAAGATAAACTTGAAGCAGATCCTTCGTAAGTGCCTTGGTGAAGATATCCACTCCATTCTCTTCTATTGGACAGTAGACCAGTTCCACTATCCCATCCTCCATCAAATCACGCACATAGTGATACTGGATCTCTATATGTGTGGTGCACGCATGAAACACTAGATTTTTGGCAATGGCGATGCAACTCTGATTGTCACATCTCAACACAATTGGTTCTTCATCCTGCACTCCCATATGTCATAGGATCCTTCTCAACCATATTGCTTCACATACAGCAAAACAAGCTGCCTTGTGCTCTGCTTCGGTAGAAGACAATGCCACTGTTGGCTGCTAATCCAACAGAAAATTCATGAACCCAAAGGGAAACAATAACCAGAAATTGACTTCCTGGAATCACTGTCTCCTACCCAATCTGAGTCACAATTCCCCACAAGAGAAGTTCCAGAAGTGTATGTGATACCATGGTCAAGAGTTTTCTTCAAGCATTTGAGCACCTGCATCCCAGCCTTCCAATGACTCTCATGAGATTTGTTTGAGAACCTGCTCAAAACACCAACAACAAAACTGATATCTAGTCTGGTGTTATACAAGTAGATCAGACTATCGACCATCCTCTTGTACCTCCCAATGTCTGCTAGTGATGATGCATCCTCACGGATAACTTTGCATTCACCTCCATAGGTGTAGCTATCTCCTTGAACTCGGTCATGCCAAATGCCTTCAAGATCTCCCATGCATACTTCTTCTGAGAGATGAAGATCTTTCCTAGCTCTTGCCAGACTTCAATTCCCAAACAATAGTGCAGCAAGCCCAAGTCTGTCATTTCAAACTTAGAACTCAAAGCCTTTCGAGTTTGGTTGATCATACCTTCATAGTCAACTATAATAACAAGGTCATCCACATATAGGACAATCACTACAAACTTTTCACCATCCCTGTAAACATACAAGTTAGCATCTGAAGCACATCTTTTGAAGTTGAAGCTTTAAAAAAACTTATCTATCCGCTGGTACCATGCTCTGGGGGCTTGTTTCAGCCCATACAATGACTTATTTAGCTTATACACTTTGTTCTCAGAATGGGGGGCCTCAAACCCTGGTGGCTGAGCCACGTACACCTCCTCCTTGAGGTCACCATTTAGGAATGCTGACTTAACATCCATTTGGTAAATTGGCCATTGCTTGTGGGCGGCCACTGCAAGTACTGTGCAAATAGTGGTGATTCTGGCAATTGGGGCAAATGACTCTTGAAAATCAAACCCTTCAACTTGTGAAAATCCTTGTGCAACCAGTCTAGCTTTGTACTTTTCTAAGGTACCATCATCCTTGTACTTTACCTTTGAGAGCCACTTGGTGCCAATAACCTTCCGCTTTACTGGCTGATCCACTAGCTCCCAAGTGTCATTCTTCATTATGTTGTCATACTCAACTTGCATAACTGACTTCCATGTTGGATCTGCAAGTGCTTCTTCTAAGTCAGTTGGCTCCTTTACTTCTCTCATAATCTTAGCCATCAAGGCCATATTGACTATATGAGCAGAAGCCCTCCTTTGCTCCTATATTCTCTGAGACCTCCTTGTTCCGCCTGCCTTCTCCTCAACAGATGTGGGCATAGGATTATTGTGGTCATAGAGCTGCTTCACCCAACACGGAAATGGCTTTTCGGGTGGGGTGATGTCAGGTTGGTAAACTTTTTCCTCATCATTTGAAGATGATGCTTCCTTCTCCTTAAGGATAGGGACATCTCTCGGGACAAATTCATAGTGGACTACTTCGCTTGATGATAAAGTGGAAGAACTTGCCTTATCCTCCTCCACAGTATGTAGCTGCTCCTTGAACACCACATCATGGCTCGAGATGATATTCTTTGCCTCTTGGTCATATAATTTGTAAGCCTTCTACTATCACTATAACCCAAGAAGATACATTTTCTGCTTTTTGATTGTAACTTGTTTCTCTTCTCATCTGGAATATATGCATAACATTCACATCCAAAAATTCTGAAGTGTGAGACAGATGGTTTCATACCAGTGTAAGCCTCATGAGGTGTTTTTTCCTTGAGAGCCTTTGTGTAGCTCCGATTTAAAATGTAGACTATAGTATTAACAACTTTAGCCGAAAAATGGTTAGGCAATCCCTTGCCCTTTAGCATGCATCTTGTCATCTCCACAATGGTATGATTCATGTGTTCCACAACACCATTCTGCTGAGGTGTGTGAGGCGTCGTCAATTGATGCTTGATCCCTTTGCTCTTGCAAAAGTCTTCAAACTCCTTTGAGTTGAACTCACCACCACCATCTGTTCTAAATTTCTTCACACTTTTCCCTGTTTCATTCTCAACAAGTTTTAGCCATTCTTTAAACTTACCAAAAGCTTGAGCCTTATCATGAAGGAAGTACACCCACATCTTCCTACTGTAGTCGTCGACAATCAACATAAAATAAGAAGATAACCCCAAGGCCCGTGCAGGCACCTTTTCGCACAAGTCAACATGCACCAACTCTAGAGAAGCCTGTGCTCTATTCTTGCTTTCTTGTGGAAATGCCTTTCTCTGTTGCTTGCCCATCATACAAGCTTCACGTGGTTCCTTCAATTCAGTCATTGCAGGTAGGTGAGCAACCATACCTTGCTTGTGCATCTCCTTCAAAACTGTAAATCCAATGTGTCCAAACCTTTCATGCCAAAGCTTACTTGTTCCCACTCCAAGGTGGTTGTAAGAGCACTTAGCCCATACAGGTTATTCCTTCTTTCTCCTTTGCCAACAACTTTGCCATCACTGTCAAGAATTTCTGCACCTGTCTTCTTGAATCTCACTTCATGACCAAGATTAGTTATGGCAGCTGATAACAGATTTCTCCTAATTTCAGGAACATACAACACATTTGAAAGCTTTTTGACATCACCATTTGCAACAACAAATGAAATAGTACCTCTGCCCACAACAGGGCATTTTGCATCATTTCCAACCGTCATAGTGATGGATTCTTGTAGAGGCTGCATAGAACTGTATAGACCTTTCTTGTTGGTCATGTGACGGGAGGCCCCACTATCCAACACCCATGAGTCAGTGGTACATTCTTCTTGCGTTGACGAGCATACCTCCTCAATGGTCACCATGAACAACTCCAACCTTGCTTTAGCTGTATTGGCTGTCTCTTTCCCTTTACTTTTAAGGGTACCATTCTTTTCATCTTCCTTCTTGACACGACAATCTGCGATTGCATGTCTTTTCTTCTTGCAGTAGAAGCACTCTCCTTAAAAATTCTTCTTATAGACCTTCTTCTTTTTGTCACCATCATTTTTGGTGGAGGAACCACCTTTGCCTTTTGCATTTGCAGAGAATGTAGCATCTCCATTGTTGCTTCCTTCTCAGGCTTTTAGCCTCAGCTCCTCCTCCAGCAATAATGCACAAAACTCCTCAAAACTCAAAGCTTGAGGTCTCACCTGAGTATTAAGGGCAGTTACTAGTCCATCAAACTTTTGTGGATAAATCTGAAGATACATCCAATCTAGCTCCTCACTAGTCTTTTGTATCCCAGCACCAGCCATTTGGTTGCGCAAATTCTTAATCCGGGTGATGAATGCTTCAGCTGTCTCTCCTTCAGCAAACTTCTCTGCTGCTAGTTGATTCTCCAAGTTTTGAATCCTGATTTGGTTTCGTGTTTCATACTCACTCCTCGGTACTTTCCAAGCCTCTGATGCTTTGGTTGCATGCTGAATCAAAGTCAGAATAGCTTGTAACTAAGGCACACAATTCATCTACATTCCTTGGTTTCCAAGATCGTAGCAGATCTGCATTTGGAGGAATCATCACAATAGGATTTGATGGGTCAGGGGTAGGCTTTGGTTCTACATCAGTCCCCAACATAGTCTTCAAAAGCTCATAAGAATCAAGGATAGTTGTAATTTTGAACTTCCACAAGGTATAGTTTGTACCATCTAACTTGCCTTCGCTGAAGGTTGGTGGACGAATCCTTAGTGTTTGAATAGCTGGTACAGTAGTACCACCTCCTATACCGCTTCTGGAAGATGACATTGTGTCTCTTTGCTGTTGAAGCCTTTGCCTCTTGCGCACTCTTCGATCCCTAGAGCCCCCTGCGCTCTGATACCATGTAAAAATTACACGGCACAACAAACAAAAACTGAGAAAGAGATAGAGATAGAGAGTACACAACAAATAAGAGGAGAATTAGAAAATTTCTTTAGCTCCAAACAACTGATACAGAGATGGCTTTTTTCACCTGTGCGCTTCCACTATGAAGCTTAGATGGCGGTCTAGACAGAAGATAGGTGAAGAGCTTAAGGCTAGATGGAACAACTCTAACTGGGTGAAAGATAGATGATCGATGGCTGTGAAGGGGTTTAGCTTTTATAGCCCAGGAAGACAGTTAGGTTGGCATGATCGATCTACCATATGAGCCTCTACTAGTCAGCCAGGGAATATTCTAGGGAATATTCCCTTTAACATAGGCCGGGGGTGGTGACCTCGTACCCCCGCCAGGGAGGACCCCCCAGCCAGGGGCCTCTTCTGCGGCCCTCGAACCCCAAACTAGGGGCCCCTTTTAACTCCCTTACCTCGCAACTCAATGCAATGTGCCTTGAGTTGCTACCAGCTTAACTACTCAGTCCAACCCAAAGACTAGACCCACAATGGTCACCTTTTTGCGTGTTCGGTCACATAGACCTCATCTGATATACAAGTCAGGACTCAACCAATATCGGAGCTCACATTTGGCTTCTCCTCATAATGGGGGACCTTAAAATTTTGAGCACCATGGATCATTGGTTCTCACCTTATGAGGGTGGGGCATTGAGCATATATAACATTGGTCTACTAGAAATTGTTATCATTTAATGTTGCTTTGGATGGTCTTATGGATCTCAATTTCATATTCTCTATCTCAATTTGATGTTGCTTTGGATGGTCTTATGGATCTCAATTTCATATTCTCTATCTCAAATCAATAGAAGTTATTTTGGTGGCTTGTGTGCCAATTATTTAGTTTTATAATAAGATTTTGTGTTTATTTCAATGACAGAAATGTGATTGGCTTTTGGTGAGGTCAAAACTCTTACTTATGGAGGTAACACAATTGGTCTATGGGCTCATGGATAATTGTGATTAGTTATTGCAAGAAGTTGTGATGAAGCTTGCCATATTTCTTGTGATTTGTTTATGATATTTGGGGCTTTATAATCCCTAAGGGTGTCTCCCCTACACAAGATGCACCTATTGTATACTAGGAATTTTCTTATCATTCTAGTAAGGATATATATCATATGCTTGAAGTCAAGCAGGGTAACACATGCAAATATCACTTTTTTTGTCTTTCTAACACTCACCCATAGTGGGAGTCGAGTTGATAAATGGAAATCCCAAGTGGTATCATGCATGTTCGACATGTGGTTGAGATATTTTAGTTTTGAGACACGCGCTTCATGCAGGAAGAGGAAAAAATGTGCTCTCATTTCCGATTTTGAGTCCTCGAGTGGAATTTTACGTGGCAAGGGGCATGTTTGCCATTTAGCAATTGAGGGGAAGCAAGGGGCAACTTGAAAATTAAGGGGGGGGGGGAAATGTGAGTAGCTCTTTTTGGGGAAAAAGAGAAGAGAAGTGTTCGACACAATACAACACAACAAGCATGAGAGAGAGAGAGAGAGAGAGAGAGAGAGAGAGAGAGAGAGAGAGAGAGAGAGAGAGAGAGAGAGAGAGAGAGAGAGAGAGAGAGAGAGAGAGAGAGAGAGAGAGAGAGAGAGAGAGAGAGAGAGAGAGAGAGAGAAGAAGAAGAATCTTGGAGGCTGAAGAAGGGAGAAATCTAAGCTTGGAAGAAGAAGAACAAACTATCAGAAGAAAGAGATCGTGAAGTTGAAGTTATTGGAGCTGAGAAGCAGGATGGCAAAGCTGCTGAAGTCAATGGGCTGATGCAAGTTCTCAATTCTCAGATGACGGTAATAAGAGTCTCCTTTTTGTCTTGTTTTCTTCTACTGCTTTATGGGGCAGAGAGTTTGCATATCAATTCTGATGTATGGATATGAGTGAAAGACAACAGAGGGCTATTGTTCATCATGATGAGAGTGATGTTTGCTAGTTGTTGAGTGAGGCTCCCTGTCAGCAGAGAAGAATGGAAGTGAAAGGTCTCTACATCTGGAACTGGGTATGTAACAAGGAATATATATTATGGTCGAATGTTGAATGCACGAGCTCAAGTTATTGGAAAATCTGAAAGGATTTGCAGCCAAGAAGATAATGGATCAGAGTTTGTAAAGTTCAAAGCTCTCGCGACTCTTCATCAATGCAAGATCGTGCTTTTGGAATAGAGAAGTTGTGTTTGCTGCATAAAGCGTGTAGGAATTTAAGATTGCAGACTGTGCAGAGTTGTTTCAGGGAAGCAGATCAAGGAATTGGACTCTAATTTGTTCTGAACAATTGTGGATTGAAAAGAGAGCTACAAATTTCCTTTTTAAAGCTTGGGGATCTAAGGTCTGGTTAGAAAGTTGCGATCTGTTTTGTGTGTAATGCTCTATGAAGCAGTTTCTGTGCTTTATGAGGCAATTTCCATGCTTTATGAGGCAATTTCCATGCTTTATGAGGAAACATGTGAATTCAATAGCTTCTACAACACCAACTTGGTTTCCAGTGGAATTCATCATGCTTATCCATTGTTATATCAATGCAAAATTGGTTTTGATGCAGTAGTGGAATGTCTATAGCTGTGAAATGCTTGTAGCAATTGAATGGGCATGAAAATTTGCCATATAAAGCTTTGATTCTGTGAGTATTTGGTTTGTATTTATGTGTGCTTTGAAGGAAGAATGACAGAGAGGGTCTACAACTGATTTTGTACTACTTAAAGCGATCATGCTTTGTGGAGCAGTTTGCTGCGTAGGGTTGCTATCCCTAAAAAATAGGAGTTGTGTGAATCTGAAAGCTCTTGTTGTCAAAGTCTATGCCATGGTTGTTTCTGCATCAAATCTTCTTTAAAAGTGGTAAAATCTGAGCTTGAAATTTTGAACTGTTTAAGTGTTGAGTTGAAGTCTCAGTAAGGAGAAAGTGATTAGGAATTTTTGATCATGTGTTCAGTGGAGTTGTCTCGTGGGTTTCGTTGAGGGAAGATCCTTGGTCTTTATCCTGTGGTGTTGTCTTGGGGGTTGTTAGAGGCCAACTACCCAATTCACCTACCATAGATTGGTGCCCCCACTGAGGATCTCCCGTGTTGAAGATCTCTTGTTGATATTATCAGTTGGGAACTGTAAGGTTTGGAAACCAACCTGTACACAAACTCAAGCATGGCGGCTTTTGGATATGAACCCTTCTTTGGTACTAAAAATGAGGATGCTAATCAGTTTATCAATAGATTGGAGTGGATGGCTTACCAAGGTCGAAGAGACACTGATGCAGATAAGCTTCGAATGATCAGCATGTTGCTTGAAGGTTCTGCAAGATTATGGTGGAACTCACTGAATGAAGAGACAAGGGTGAATTGGAATGAAGTCCAAAATGAGTTCCTTACAAAGTTTGCAACTAAGCAAACTCCTGAAAGTTTATGAAAATCTTTGGAGACGATGTTTCACGGGGAGAAAATGAGGAAGTGTCTAAATTTGCAATGAGATTTGAAACAAAGTGGATAGAAGTTGCACAGAGTATGGAGAAACCTCCCATGATGTTCTTGAAAAACGACAAGTTTATTTCATTGCTCAAACCTGAAATTAGAAAAAAAATTATGATCAAAGACCTTGATACATATGAAGATGCAGTCAAAATAGCCAAGGAAAAGCAAAGAAAAATACAATTGAGGCCAGATCAATCAAGAGGTATTGCTGTGCATACATTTTTATGGCCTCATCAAGCTGACAATGTTGCAGGAAATGTAGGACAGCAAGCTGTAAATCTTCATGGGACATTTGAAAGAGCGGAGAATAGGACTCAGCAAGGTCATAGGAAACCTGATGATGATGTGATTAATAAATTGCAAGAACAGTTGGAAAATCTGAATTTAAATATGAGCCTATTGCAGGCAAGGCAACCTCAAATGTAAGCTAGATTTAGAGGACCAAGGAATATATGTGAAAACTTTGAATGCTTTAATTGCAGGGAGAGAGGCCATATTGCTCATGATTGCCCTTATCCAAGAAGAACAGGAGGGGAGATGTATCCCATGCCACAAGGGAATGCTAGCTAAGATGCTAGACCTCAATAGGAATAAAGGCCACTTGAACTAGCTAGGCAATAGTTGGAAAGAAGACCTAATGAAGGCACATCGGGTATGAATTTGATTGAAACCAGTGTGTCTGATGATGGGGAAAATGGAGATGTTTTTGCTAATGAGAAAGTAAGAGAGAGGGATACTAAAACTAAAACTCAAAGGGTAGCAATAATTAAAAAGGGAAAACAGGTTGTCGATGATCCAGAAACTAGCAAGAAAGCTAGACAATAAAGGAAGATTCAAATGGGGAACTTTGCTTTGGGACTCAATCAAGTTCCTTACAACCAGCTTGAGGATTTAAAAGGTAAAAAGGCTGATGTTACATATGGCCAGCTACTACAGATGAACTCATCTTTGAGGAGGCAATGGCATGGTTTAGTTAGCATCAGGAAAAGAAAAACCCAAAATGGGCATGTTGGAGTGGTATACCTATTAGATGTTAAAGACATTATACGTGTCATGGATGCATGGATACATGGAAGGAAAATTGATCAAGTTTATGTTGATGGTGGTGCGCAAGTTTATGTAATCAGTGAAGAAGCAGTGTTGTAAATGCATCTTAAAATGACAGGGAAGTCACTCTTTAAGGTTAAAATGGCAAATAGCTCAAAAGTGAAATGCTTGGGAGTCATTGAGAACTTGGAGATCAACATTGAAGGCCAAAGAGCATGTTTGGATTTCCATGTTATGCCTGCAAAACTTGGGGCATATCCTCTCATTTTGGGACGACTGTGGTTGATTGGTATGAGATCCAGACAAGACTGGTATAGAGGTCAATTGGAACTCTATCTAGATAAGCATGTTCATAAGAGGGTGATCTTTGACATGAAAACAGGGTCCATCATTCAAAGTGGACATGAAAGTGATGTTGGAGGTGATGAAAGTAGTGATTCAGAAAATTCCAGCCTTGATGAGGATGATAGAGAATGGGAAGCTAGCCTACTCTCTAGGGATGTTGATCTCTTTGGGTTGTCAATCCAGGGTTCAAAAAAAGAGGAAAAAGTGGTAAATATTGTTGCAGGAAGTGCCAACTTCTTGAAGGAGATATGTGATCAGCAACCTAAAATGAATGTTGGACTGCCTAAGCTTATGAAAATGTTGGGAAATGATTTGACTAATGATGAAAGAGATGAATATTCAGCCATTTTTCAGAAATACCCAAAACTGTTTGCTATAGAATACCACCAACTGAGGGGTACTAACAGCATTATGCATTATATCAAATTGAAAGAAGGGTGTAAACCAGTGGCTCAAAAACTTAGAAGACTTGGTACAATTTAGAAAAATGTACTTAAAGTTGAAATTCGGAAATTGCTTGATGTTGAATTTATCTATCCTGTTGATGATGTAGAATGGGTGTCTCTTGTTGTAATCAGACCAAAGAAGAATGGAAAGTGGAGAGTATGTGTTGATTTCAAGCCTCTTAATGCAGCTACTAAAAGGGACTACTGTCCTCTTCCATTTCAAGATGAGATCTTGGATCAAGTGGTTGGTCATGAATTTTATAGTGTGTGTGATGGATACTCTGGATATTTCCAAATCAGAATAGCAAAAGATGTTCATTACCCCATGGGGATGCTTCTATTATGGAGTGATGCCTTTTGGTCAGATGAATGCATATACTAGCGTTTCAAGATGGGTTAGTTGGGTATTTGCCCCTTTCATTGGGAAATCTTTGCGGGTATTTATGGATGACTTTTGTGTGTACAGCTCAAGGGCCTTACACTCTAACAAGCTTGATGAATTTTTTTGCAGACTTGATGAGGATGGTGGTCAGTTGAACCCTGATAAATGTAAGATAGCAAGAACTAGAGTGATACTCTTGGGTCATGAAGTGTCTGCTAATGGTATTTCACCTGAGCCTAGTAAATTGGAGGCTTTACTTCTTATGAACTCTCCAAAAATTGTAAAAGAACTTATGAGCTTTGTTCAAAAGTTGAGGTATCTATCAAGGTCATTCCATATGCTAGTTGAATATGTATATCCTTTACAGAAAGCAACTCAAAGGGATCCTTTAGTTTGGATGCAAGCTGAAGAGGATGAATTCTTGTAGATTAAGCACTTTGCTAGTTCTTATGTCTCCAAACTGGGATGAACCTTTCTTCATTAGCATTCGTGTTGGAAAAAATGCAGTGGGAGTCGTTTTAATGCAAAAGGAAAAAGGGATGTCTTATATGAGATCGGTGTTTTATATAAGCAGATCCATTGGAGTGACTGAAAAAGCTTGGATGGAAGAAGAATTGTTGGTATGGGGGCTAGTGTATGTAGTTGAAAGATGGAAATCATACTTGATTCAAAAAACATTTGTAGTACTTAGTGATTCCCAGTTGCTTCCACGAGTTTTGCGATTTGCTGAAAATGCTCCACGAGTTACTAAGTGGCTATTGGCTTTGCAAGAATTTGAATTTACATGTTTGAAGGAGGATACTGTAAGAGCTAGCTTGGCTGATATCTTGACTTTTAAAGAACCTGTTGAAAGTGCAGCCGTTATAAGACGCAAATTGATTCTGCATCCGCAAATTCATGAGGAGATGAAGGATAAAGAAGCTACCTTATTTTTTAATGGCAGTTATAGAAGAGTGCTGAAAAAGGGAGGATTGGGTTTTGTCATTATGGATGCTAAAAATCAAGAAGTCTTTTTTGGAAGTCAAGAGAGTAAAGAGATACAAATTAACAATGAAGCTGAATATGCAAGTTTACATGCTGGTCTAAAACAGTATATTCAGCTGGGATACAGAAAGATAGTTGCAAAAGAAGATGCTATGTTGGTGGTTAGACATGTTCAAAATGCTTGGAAAGCCAATAAATATATTTTGAAGGACTAGTTGTTTAAGATAAAAAGCCTCATGAGGCACTTGCAAAAATTTGAAATTTGGCATGTTGGTAGGGAAAACAACCATAGAGCTCATGAATTGGCTGAAAATGCTCTTTCTCAGTATGTTGCTGCCATGAGGGTAGATAATCCTAGATATGAGGATAGGGAAAGCCTTCACCTGATTGAAGAGTTTCTAAAAACTGGGGAGTTAATGTCATTGGCTGATAAATACAAAAGATATGCCATTATCAGAAAGGCTAAGGCATATATGCTCATAAATGATCAGTTGTACATGAAGAGGATTGATAATGTACTGAGAAGGGTGCTAGATAGTTTTGAGATTCCTGCTTGTTTATATTCCTGTCATGAGGAAGCATGTGGTGGTCATTTTGATTTTGAGCTTACCAAAAGGAAAATTCTACTAGCAAGACTTACTTGGCCTAGTCTAGGTGTTGATGTTGCTCATTGGAGTAAAAGTTGTCATGCTTGCCAGCCATATGCAAAAAACGTACTAATTCCAAAACATGCTAAAGCCATTGCTGCCTATGGACCGTTTGAGAAGTGGGGTTTAGATTTTATTGGACCTTTTCCTAGTACAAAAATAGGAAAGCCTTACATCATTACTATAGTTTATTATATGACCAAATGGCCTGAAGCTAAGGCTACAAGGAATTGCAAGAAAGAGGATGTAACTCAATTCCTCATAGAGGATATATGCTGTAGATTTGGGATACCACTAGAAATAGTGACAGATCAAGGTCCTGGCTTTAGAAATAAGCTATTGAGAGAGTTAACAAGGAAACTAGACTTGAAACACAGATTTGCTACTCCTTATTACCCTAAGTGCAATGGATTGGTGGAAGCATTCAATGGAACGTTACAGAAGATTCTCTTTAAGTTGGTGGAAAATCATCCTAAAGATTGGGACAATTATCTACATCAAGATTTGTGGGCTTGTAGAACAATGCAGAAGACAAGTACAAGATGCACCCCTTTTCAGTTAGTATATGGTCAAGATGCTTTATTACCTGTTAATGTCATATTTCCTATGATGGAGTTTGTAAGAAAGCATCAGTTAGATTAGACAAAATTGGGAATTGAGAGAGGACTGAACTTGCATACCCTATAGTTGGATAGGCAATAAGCAATGAATTGTTATGAAAAATAGATTGTGAAGAGAAAGGAATGGTTTTATACATAGCTGAAGAAGAAGAATCTTATAGAGGGAATGCTAGTTATGAGATATGACAATAGCTTGGACTCTACTTTCCAAACCAAGTTTCGAGTTAGATGGGAAGGACCTTTCCTCATAAAGTAGAAGTTTGAAAATGGGACTTACTTGCTACAAGATTTAGATGGGACTGTTCACAACAGTAGAATCAATGGGTTCCATCTAAAGAAATATATATGCAGGATCGTGCAACTCAAGGGGATGTAAGTAATGTACATACTGTACATAAAGTAGGTTGCTTCCAGTTTACTGTTTGGGGTAGATTCAGTTTTTTGAAATCTAGTGTTGATTAGATAGTTGTAAATGATGGATAGCATATTAAAAGTGTGCTTTGACACCTAGTAAAGGTCTCTGTCAAGCTTGGTGTTGATCCGAGCGAGAATGCAAGAGTTATGGTCTCTGGAAGGTTGATGTCTAAAGTGGATTGCATGTAGGAATTTAGGACTATAGACTGTGCAAAGCTGTTTCAGGATAGCAGACCAAGGAATTTGACTCTGAGTTGTTCTAAAGAGTTGTGGATTGGAAAGAGAGCTACAACTTTCCTTTTTGAAGCTTGGTAATCCAAGATCTGGTTAGAAAGTTATGAGCTGTTCTGTGCTATGCTCTATGAAGCAGATTTTCAGAAAAAAGGTGTTTGTCTTTGTCAGATATTTTTGAAGCTTTTAATAAAGGTTTGTTCACACTTTGTGTTCCAAACCAGGGGCTGGCTAATCATGGTGAGTGAAAATGAGAAACCGGGGACATGATGCTTCATGAAGTCAAGTGGGGTAACACATGCAAATATCATTTTTTTTGTCTTTCTACGTAGCGGGAGTCGAGTTGATAAACGGAAATCCCAAGTGGTATCATGCATGTTCAACACGTGGTTGAGATATTTGAGTTTTGAGACATGTGCTTCATGCAAGAAGAGGAAAAAATGTGTTCTCATTTCCGATTTTGAGTCCCCGAGTGGAATTTTACATGGCAAGGGCATGTTTGCCATTTAGCAATTGAGGGGAAGCAAGGGGCAACTTGAAAATTAAGGGGGGAAAAATGTGAGTAGCTCTTTTTGGGGAAAAAGAGAAGAGAAGTGTTCGACACAATACAACACAATAAGCGTGAGAGAGAGAGAGAGAGAGAGAGAGAGAGAGAGAGAGAGAGAGAGAGAGAGAGAGAGAGAGAGAGAGAGAGAGAGAGAGAGAGAGAGAGGGAGGGAGGGAGGGAGGGAGGGAGGAGAATCTTGGAGGCTAAAGAAGGGAGAAATCTGAAGCTTGGAAGAAGAAGAATAAACTGTCAAAAGAAAGAGACTGTGAAGTTGAAGTTATTGGACTTGAGAAGCAGGATGGCAGAGTTGCTGAAGTCAATGGGCTGATGTGAGTTCTCAGTTCTCAGATGACGGTAATAAGAGTCTCCTTTTTGTCTTGGTTTCTTCTATTGCTTTGTGGGATAGAGAGTTTGCATATCAATTCTGGTGCATGGATATGAGTGAAAGACAGCAGAGGGCTGTGCTTCTTCATGATGAGAGTGATGTTTGCTAGTCGTTGAGTGAGGCTCCTCCTTGTCAGTAGAGAAGAATGGAAGTGAAAGGTCTATACATCTAGAACTGGGTATGTAAAAAGCTCAATTTGATCTTCTTTAGTATCTTCAATAATCACCCCAAACCACGACCCCAACTTATCACCTGTATCTCTAGAAAATAATACTACTAAAGGAAAACTTCGTTATTCATTAACACATCTGATAAACAATAAAAAGTCATGACAAATTTATAAAGGATATAAGAAGTTCTTCAACTTTCCATCGTAGGCTTGCCATCCGCCATCACCATCAATAGTTGAAAAGAGATCTCTCGAACAAATCATTCAACTAGCACGAACTCATCACATATAAATTATTAAAACACACACACAAACATAACCATCTGAATGGCACCTCCAAAAAATGTCTCATTAAGAAGCACAAAAGATACATCCAGGGGTATCAATGAAGATGACCCCTCTTGAAGGCTTGATGATTTTGAAAGCGATCCAGGGATAAAGACCCATCTACAAACGATTTTGGAGGATTCTGAAAGAACTGAAGGCAGCACATCCGTTCTAGCAAAACAAGGTATCTACTAGGTAGACAAAGGGCATGAAAATATAGGACATCCAACTGTTGGGAATCAATGTTCACATTAGCATTCATACAAAGCTTTGGAATGGCCTTTTGATCGTTATAGGAATGCCTATGCATATATGGTAAGTACCAAGCAAAATGGGCTGTCAATCTCACTGAAGGATCTAGAGATTGTGAATATTATTGAGAAAAATGGATGTAATTTTGGTATGCTTGACTAGCAGTTGTCCAGTCCCTTGGAATTAAGGGCCAATTAATCTGTGGTCGCGTGACAGAATCAGTTGAGCTCTATCCTCTTCTTCTCGAAATCTGCTGATCAAATCCTTCGTACCCACTAACCAACTGAGTGGGTTGAGAAATAGAAGTGGCAGGAGATGGAAGTGGAATAAGTAAAAGAGGATGAAGAGATGGGTATGCAAAATCATAAAATGAGGAATAAGCTAAAGAAGGAGTGGCTAAAAATTTAAGTGAATCAGTTAGGAAAGGTGTCAATTGATAAGCAAGAAAAGTAGAAGGTATATGGATAGATGGAGAAGGACATGGCGGAGATGGGGAAAAGACTCGATCTTCAATGAAATAACAATAGGTAAAGATTGGAATTTGAGGAAAACCTTGAGGTTGAAAAAGGAGAGGTAAGATAGCTGCTGAGTTGGATTTGTTGATAGTACAATAAGCTAGGAACAGAGGGACCTAAAACAGATCATCGATGGTAGGCATCAAAGAAGGATGAATAAATTTATTGGTTCTTGGAAAGATAAGCTAGGAGATCCACCCTTAGTTGGTTAGTGCTCTGCACATAAGTAGAATCTGTATTCTGGCATTGGTTCAGGACTACAGAATCAATCATTGAATGCCATGAAGTGTCAGGACAAGTAGCCACTTTAGAAGAATAGCACTAGAACATGTCATCTATCCTTAACTCCAAATAGTTGACATATAAGGCAACTTGTAAGACCACATCCCCCACATACCAAGCCAGATCTACATCATCTAAAATTAACAAATCACCTTGCAGATATATGTAAGACAGCAACATGGTATCCATCATCACAGAATCCTCAAAGACCATATGGACAATGTCTGTCAGCAAATCAAAAGACCAAGCCCCACTCCAACCATCCTCTAGAAGAAGGAGATCCATCATTGAGAGCATAATATAGAAGGCCAACTTCTGCAAACTGATAGTGGACAAAAAAGGAATTGTCCAGAGGAACATACTCCTGAAATTGCTCAAATGTAGATCATAATAAATCCATCCTAGACTACAAACTTTCCACTTTATCTTGAAACAACAGACATAATGTGGCATGTCTCTGGAGAACTACCAAGTCTTGCTGAGATATAGAAGGAATCATAGGAATATTGGGACTTGGAGGAATGGACCGTCACTGTGCCAGTTGGTCCTGCAACTGCTTAATCTGGGAAGCTTGGGATTCCAATGTATTATGAGTAGTCAGCAAAGCTGACAGTTTCGCATCAAAAAATAGTCTTAAACTCTTAAGCTTCTTTGGACATTTTCTCTTTCACTTTTGAAACTCTAGTGACCTCTGACTGAGCCTCTACTAACTGAGTCTCAATCATTTGTGTCTGCTGCTCCATATGCTTAAACAGATTAGCAAGAGTGTCTTTGGCGGAGGCTAACTCTGTGGTTGCCTTATGCAACTGGTCTTTGGATTGCATTAATTCTTCATAGAAAGAAGCATATAACTGTTGAACACAAGTTGTCACTGAGAGTTCAATAGAACTATGAATGTCCTTACAAAGGAAAGGAATGGCATCCCCTGACACTAAACTATTCAGCGAAGGAACTGATATTTCCAAAGAACCCTCTCGATGTGCCCTGAATAAGTTATTGCATGTGAGGTAGGCAGGAAGGTCACTTCTAGAGGTAGCAAGAACTGACACTGAAGGAATGATTGGTGAAACTTTATCTACCACACGCTTCAAGAGCTTCTGCTGAATGACCAATGGAGGAGGGGAATCAAGATCCTCTATGTCAATGGGTTCTGAATCCTCTAAAGGTGGAGGGGGAGGTACTGGATCATATGGAGAAGGGGGTAGCACACCCTTCTTAAGGCCTAAATATGTCAAGAAAGCATATAAATATAAACCATAAGTTACATTGGTAACATTCCCTCTAGTCACTTTGACAAAATATTGGTCCATCTTTGTAAGAAGGCTCGGGGGGTTCACTATATATATATTCTCTATATAACGTGCGTTCATGGCCTATTTATAAATATCCTAATCTGTGAATTTTTTTTGAATAAAACACAACTCTTTTCTATTCAATATGTAAGTAACCCCTTTATACAATACCCTTCTATATGTAAAAAATGTATAAAAATGGTATTTTAAAAATCCCTTATTTTGAACTCATGTTATATATACATATATTCATGAGTGACCCCCCCTCCCCCCGAGTAAGAAGGTAAGTACTCTAGTCAATGGCAACTCGTTTTAACACCATCCTGGAAGTTGTGAAGAGCTCCTTGGACAAATAGTGGGATGGTGTTTTGGCAGGCATGAACAGGCATGAACCTGTCTTAGAGAAATTGGGAGACTAGCTTCCAGAGAGGATCAGTGTGATCATTGAGAAAGACACTCCTGAAGTGTTAATCACCTTCTTGACATCGAGGACCTCTTTAGTCTACTTCTGTAATAGCTTGATAATCTCGTCATTTGAGAATAATTGTCTAGCTGTAACAAAGGGTTCTCCTTTTTAGGAAAGAGACAAAGCCTTCCCTAACCCTCCTAGTGTCAAAACCATGGAAGTACCACTAACCAAGCCCAATTTCTTACTGTATGACACAAGAAACTCATCACATAGGGCTGGATCATCTGGAATCAAAGGGAGTGAAGCAGCCACAAAAGTTGCAAGGCTAGCTTTCGCGATAGGCTCAAAAGTCAATAGGGAAGAATAATCCCTACTCATCAATGGGACATACTGAACAAGAGGAGGAGCTTGAGGCGCCATTCAGATGGAATATTGGAGCCCCAAGAGGAACACCAAGGAAAAGGGAATTCTCTTGTAAGAAAATCTATCTTGTAACATCAACAAGCTTTTATTTCCTTCTTTTGATCATCAAAACAAAGGAAACAGCAAATCTTCACGCAGCATCATAGTAGATATCTCGCACGGATTTGATAGAATCAACCATAATCTTCAACATCTTCATAAAATCCATCAATATAACAAAGAACACAAAAAAATATACCATCTTTAAATGAAAATCAATCACATAGTATTCATCTTCAATGTCTTCATAGTTCTCTCTCTCAATCTCTCATATACATTTACACTGTTTTGATAGAATTGGCTCTCTTTCTCTCTCTCTCTCTCTCTCTCTCTCTCTCTCTCTCTCTCTCTCTCTCTCTCTCTCTCTCTCTATCAATAGTACATCATATCCTCACTAAAATACTCTCATAATAACTCTCAATAATCCTTCTTAGGTCGTGGATGCACCTCCCAAGAGGTATGTCTGATATGAAGAGTCACCAGAGCCACTACAGTGTCTTTTCACAGCTCACTACTGTCACTGTCACTCAGTCTTCTCTTCAGTCTTCAGCAGCTGCTTCTTCCACTTGTTTTAGATCTTTTGAACTTAGATTCATCCTTTTAAAAAGTTAGAAAACTTTCCCAAAGTCACACATACTTTCTATAGAACGCTTACAGAAGGTCTATAGAACAATTATAGTACAGTACTAGAGCAGCTATAGTACAGTTACAGTATAGAGACAGAGCAGAGACAAAGGCTCTATAGAAGGTCTACAGAGGGTTACAGAAGGTCATCAGAACCTCATAACTCATACTCAAACCATTCCATACTATCAAAAACTATTCAATAAGCTTCAAAAAAGATCTCAATCTTCATCAATCATCAATCCATGCTTCATATAGAAGACAATCAGAACAAAACAAAAGCTATACAGAAGGTATACAGAACCAATTAGAAGCTTAATACCCTTTTGACATAGGATAGCACCTAGCCCTTCAACTGATGCATCTGTGTGCACATGGAATTCCTTCATCCAGTCAGGAGGCTGCAAAATAGGCTCTTGGATGAGGCACTGTTTTAGGGTATTAAAGGCTTCTTCACAGTCATCAGTCCAAAGGAAATCAGCATCTTTCCTTAGGATCTTGTGTAGAGGGGTTTCCTTGGTTGCAAAATGTGCAATAAATCTTCTATAGTAGCCCACATGGCCCAGAAATCCTCTCAATTGCTTGAGGTTTGTTGGTGGTATTAAAGCGAAAACCTTTTCAATCTTTGCAAGGTCTGTTGCAATCCCTTGTGCAGAGACAATATGGCCCAGGAGAACTCTTGATGAGACGCCAAAGACACATTTGTCGGGGTTGAGAGAAATCCCATACTCTCGGTATCTGTCAAAACATTGCTCTAGGTGTCCCCAATGCTCACGGATCAAGCTATAGACACAAAAGTCATCGAGATACACCTCAATGAAATCATGCAGATGATTCTGGAAGGCAGCCATCATTACTCATTGGAAGGTGGCAAGAGCGTTACAGAGCCCAAATGGCATCACTCTTTAGGCATAGGTCCCCCATTCTGTGGTGAAGGTTGTTTTAGATTTGTCCTCTTCTGCGATTTGGACTTGGTTATATCCGTTGAATCCATCCAAGAGGGAATATAGCTCATGGCCTTCCACTGTGTCCAACAGTTGGTCTATAAAAGGGATAGGGAAATGATCCTTCTTCGTTTTCAAATTGAGCTTTCAAAAGTCCATACATATTCGAAGTTTCCCGTTCTTCTTGGGTCCTACCACAATGGGCATAACCTATTCCCTATTAACCACAGGATAAATGAACTCTGCTTCAAGAAGTTTCAATAATTTGGCTTTCACTAGAGCAGAGTAATTAGAATTCATACGCCTTTGTACAGGTTTGGCATCACGCTCTAGGTCAATATGATGTTGGCATACCATGGGATCAATCCCCTTTAGGTCTTTGTATGACCAAGCAAACACATGTAAATTCTCCTTTAGTAGATCTCACAAGACCACTAGTTCTTCTTCTGGAAGATTGAGACCCACCTTCAGGTGTCATTCAGTACCGTCAGTATCCAAGAACATTACTTGTCTTTCACCTTCCACTTCGCGGATGAATGTTCCATGGATTGCTTCTGGATAGAGGTTTGACTCTTTCAAGAGAGTATTATCCTCATCTGACGTTCCGCTAGAACCAGTGTCCTCCTTCTGAACAGGTGACTCATTCGTCTGTTGAGGTTGGTGGAAGGGTATCAAAGCTTTGTTTGCTTTTGTGTGAGTGGTAATTTCTTCTCAACTTAGGTATTCATCTTCAGAGGATGCGTCCAGGAATGTCACATAGCACGGACCTTCTAGGGGCCGTGGCTCTGATGGCTTTAGCTTTTGTTGGTAAGGGGTATCATCATCATCTTTTCTTTGGACTGAACAGTTAGGGCGACAGGAGCCACTGGTGAACTTAATTTTTATGCTTTTAATCCATTGCTTATACAGATTCTGAATACTTTGTGGTCCATTGATCAACCCAAATGGAACCATGGTCATTCCATCCAGCACCCGGAGATCTTCGGCCTCTGAGGTCTTTGTAGGAACATCAACAAGATCATCCGCTATCAAAGGAAATTATTCATCTACACTTTCATAACCTGATTTATTTTCTTCCTCATCATTTTCATTCTCTTCCTTTGGAGGCTCTGTCTCTGCTTCTGTAGAGGCTCTGTAGGAGAAGAACATATCTTCTACCTTTGCATTTGCTTTTGCTTCTGTCATTTCCTCCCACTCTGCTTCTACCTCTGGCTCTGGCTCTGGCTCTCTGTCTGTTACTCTCTCTATATCTGCTGCTCTGTATCTGTTCTGTCTCTGCTCTGTAATTGTATTGTCTCTGTACTGTCTTTGCTCTGTATTTGCTCTGTAGTTGTTCTGCCTCTGCTCTGTTTATGCGACTATCATGTAATAGGGAGAACATTACATCCATGCTTCTATTTCACTATTAGAGGTGATTTCAGAAGTTAATTCTAGTTGAGGCAGGAGGTATTCTCCCATGGACAAGGATTTTACTTTCCTTGACAGTTGGCTTACAGTGCCCACTATTAGGGACTGTGCCTCTGTTTTCTAAGGAAAGATCTGCTTAACAGCCTCTTCATCTCCTGATGTACCATGTGTTACCTCATTGGAGGAGTCAGTTATGACTTTGATGGATGTGGATCCATTGCTTTTTTGCGATCCATACAGCTTTAACACTGCTTTGTTGGGTCCTCTGCCTAGGGTTAGGATTCCTTTGAACCAGTCTGTCCTGGCTCTTGCTTCAAAAAGCCAAGGTCTTCCCAATAGCAAAGGGTATGAGATTCCATAAGAATTTGGTTTGACCACCAAATATGTCAGCCAATAGTCTCTTCCTGCAAGGGTTTTTTTAACGTATGGGAGGATGCCCAACGGTTTGACTTTGCTTTGGTCCGCCAATTTGATAAGCCACTATGTATGTTGAATTCCTTGCAACCCTAAGTCCTTCATTGTCACATCCGTCATTATGTTTACTGATGAGTCTCCATCAATCAATGCATCAGAAATAAATCATCCTTCTATCCATACACTAATCTTTGGGATTCCATGATCTAGGAAGGCATTAGCCACATCTACTTCCTTTACAGGCTCCGGGGCCTTATTGGTCTTAGTCACTGTTGAAGGAGTGATCCTTAGCCCACATCTTCTTGTTAAGATGCTTTTGAATTTCTTTCAACAACTAGGAGACAACATTAGCAACTTTTGGAATGTTAAGTTTGGTTTAAAAGTGTCTAGGTCTTTAACCAAGTCATAATATTTGATAGGATCCACAGGCTTCTCCAGCCTACTGGGGAATGGGGCTACACCCATTTTCATCTTTCCTTTTTCTTCTAATAATTGTAGCACCGGCACTTCTTCTGTTTTTGGAGGTGCCTCTGTCTCATCTATCTCCTGGACCTCTGGTCCTGTCTATGGGACTGTCTCTGTAACTCTCTGTGGCACTACAGTGCTCTGTACTGCACTGTTCTGTCCTATACTGCTCTGTCCCTTTGTTGGCAGGTTGGACTTCACAGTCTTGGCAGGAGAATTATTTTCATTCTAAACAACTGGTTCCTTCTTCTTGGTGCACGCGACAGCAGCAACTTCCAACTCTAGCAAATTGGAGGCAGGCTCTTGTACCTTCTATTGGCTATCAGTGCCATTGGCCTTTACAGGGGCTGGACTTGGACAGTCCTTTGCAGTGTGGCCTTCTCCTTTGCATCGGCTGCATAAGGGCTTGTAATCCACAGATCGTCTAGGGTTTGGACAATTTGGAGAGATATGTCCCTTTTCTCCACACATGTAACATTCCACCTCTGATCTCTGACCACCGCCAGACTGTCGTCCTCTGTAACTTTGAGAGGGAAACCTCCTTGGACCGATATTAGGACCAAATTCACTAGGCTTTGGTCCAATATCTTGTGTTGTCATTTTGGATTCCAGCAAGTTGAATCTTGCATTTTCATCATTCTGTCTTCGTTCATGCATCTCTTTTAGAGAGCAAATATCCTCTGTATGGTTCTTCCGCAAACAGTAGGTACAGAAGGCCCTAGGAATGGTTGGTTTTCGGGTACATTCAGTGGCTAAATGTCCTGCTTGATGTCACTTTCCACACCATGTATTAGAGCGCATCACATCTCTTCTAGCTCCCACAGGAGTGGATATATTGGCAGTATTCACCTTCAGCGTCTGTAGCTGCTCTATAATCACATCTGGAAGCTCTTTCTTGATACTTGCAACTGAAGTACTTGTAGTAGGATTTTTATCTCCTGAAGTACTTGTAGTAGGATTTTGGGAAGCTTCTGTAATTACTGCATACACTGGTTGGGTTGATCCAGAAGGTCCTTTGTTCTGGCTCTGATTCAGAGCTCCTGCTGAGACTTGGGGTTGTTGATTCCAGTTGATAGGGTTCCACTGTAGTTGAGTTGCCATTGGAGGAATTGTTTAAGGCTGTTGTTATTGTGGTTGAACCATCATTTGAGGCACTGTCGTCTACGGCGACCACAGTGGATTAGGTGCATTATACTGCGGCATTATTTGCATCTGGGGATAGGGGTAGGGAACTGTCCCTCGGACTGCATTTGGTGGGTATACCATTCTTAGCATGGGAGGAGGTAAGACTCCTCTTCCTAGAGTCATTGACAGCCTTGCTTCAACTTCGTCATACAATCTTGTACCTTCCACTACAACTTACAGATTGACTGGTCTTATCAATTCCACGAACATGAGAACTTCTAGTTGTAGACCCCTAAGGAACACTCCTTTCTGGATTCCTTCGTCCAAATGATGGTTAGTCCATCTCTTCAGGATGGATTCCATTCGCGAGACATAAGCTTCTACTCTTTCTCCAGAGGACTGACTTAGGTTCATGAACTCCTCTTGCATCCACTCTTCAAAACCTTCATGCCTGAGTTTAGTGAGGAAGGCCACCTTCAGATCGTCCCAAGTGCCAAAAGTTCCTGCTGCTTGTCTCTCATACCACTGAAATACCGCACCCTTGAAAGTGGCAGGGAATATTGCTAACCAATGCTCAGGAGTTCTGGCATTGTTAGCCACACATGCTACCATAAATTCTGCTACATCAAGATCAGGGACTTCATTGTACTCTCCCTTAAAAACTTGCAATGGGACTACATTAGTTGGCCTGTCATCAATATTTCCAAGATGAATCTGACTAGGAAGGGGGCCTTGAGTCGCCATGGGGACTTCTGTAAAGAGTGCTTTTAGGGTGTCAAAGGAGGCTTCTGCTACAAGCTCGTTCTCAGCTTTGATTTTTGCCTTCTGTCTTCTCACATACCTCTAGACTCGTTCTAACGCTTGCCTCTTTATTGCATCATTCATCAGGGGGTTGGCTCCAACTAGTTGGTTTGTAATCAATAAGATAGTATCAGAGAGGGCTTCAGTCTCTGAGGGATTCTCTAGCCAACATCTCCTCTACTTCCTTCTTTTCAACATCTCTGAATTCAGCTTTCAAACCACTACAAAGGGGAAGATATTCTGTTCTGAAAGTATCAAAACTCATTCTTCTTAGGATCATTGTTGTGTCATTATAATAATGCCAACTTATGAGGGTTTCAACAGTGTATATTGTGAAAAACACTCTGTCTACCAACTTCCAGTGGGTTGCTAATTGGACAAATAGAAGATTGTTAGTACATCAAGCATCCCACGTATCTTGTTGTTGAGCATCCATGAACAAATTCCAACTCTTTTCCTTCTTGTTTTCGTGAACCTCCACAAACCACGACTTCTGAAGCTTCTTCACAATCTCCCACTTGATGATGTCTGGAAACTTGCCAATGAATGCCAAATCTTCCATGGATGGTCATTCTCTCTGTTTCTGCTCTTCAGTTTGTTCCCAAACAATTTGACACCAAGATGCAAGTTTCTGCTGCTTCAACAGGAAGAGGAAACAGTCCACCACATGGAGCATGCATCATGATGGTGATATGTTTCTGCCATTGTGGGATGAACTTCTTGTAGAAAGTGGCTTTGATAATAAGAATCTCCAATTCTTCAGTGGAAGAAGGAACTTTGCAAGCTTCCATTGAATTCTCATCTTCTTGGCAATGCCATTTTCTTCATTTTCAGCCTCTTCTGATGCTTGTTGATGGCAAGCTTCCCCGGCTACACACCAAAAACATGGAACCCCAAGAGGAACACCAAGAAAAAGGGAATTCTCTTGCAAGAAAATCTATCTTGTAACATCAACAAGCTTTTATTTCATTCTTTTGATCATCAAAACAAAGGAAATAGCAAATCTTCACGCAGCATCATAGTAGGTATCTCCCACGGATTTAATAGAATCAACCATAATCTTCAACATCTTCATAAAATCCATCAATATAACAAAGAACACAAAAGAATACACCATCTTTGAATGGAAATCAATCACATAGTATTCATCTTCAATGTCTTCATAGTTCTCTCTCTCAATCTCTCATATACAGTTACACTGTTTTGATAGAATTGACTATCTCTGGCTCTCTCTCTCTCTCTCTCTCTCTCTCTCTCTCTCTCTCTCTCTCTCTCTCTCTCTCTCTCTATCAATAGTACATCATATCCTCACTACAATACTCTCATACTAACTCTAAATAATCCTTCTTAGGTCGTGGATGCACCTCCCAAGAGGTATATCTAATATGAAGAGTCACCAGAGCCACTACAGTGTCTTTTCATAGCTCACTACTGTCACTGTCACTCAGTCTTCAGCAGCTGCTTCTTCCACTTGTTTTAGCTCTTTTGAAGTTAGATTCATCCTTTCCAAAAGTTAGAAAACTTTCCCAAAGTCACACATACTTTCTACAGAACACTTACAAAAGGTCTACAGAACAGTTACAGTATGGTACTAGAGCAACTGCAGTACAGTTATAGTACAGAGACAGAGCAGAGACAAAGGCTCTATAGAAGGTCTATGGAGGGTTACAGAAGGTCATCAGAACCTCATAACTCATACTCAAACCATTCCATACTATAAAAAACTATTCAATAAGCTTTCAAAAATATCTCAATCTTCATCAATCATCAATCCATGCTCATATAGAAGACAATTAGAATAAAACAGAAGCTATACATAAGGTATATAGAACCAATCAGAAGCTCAACAGAACATCATAGAGCTTCATATCTCCACTGAGAATCATCATGAACTTCCAAAACATAATCAATATCATCCAAAACACTCTCAAACACTTCCATTATCAACCATACATCACTCTAAATCCATCAAAAATCAATCATTCAGACCTCAAAAATAACAAAAATTAGTCAAAATTTTAGTCTTTTTTCACTCTCAACAATCAAACTACAGACCGCTCTCGTAATCGTATCACACAATCAAACCATAATACCTCAAAAACATAATTAGGACATAACTAGAAATTTGATAAACAATGTCAACTTAAAAGACTATATGTTCCCATCTCACAAAGCGTATTTATTGAAAGGGGAGAAAAGTGCAGTGAGGGGAATGATTTTAGTGAAGGGTTTATTTTAAGAAATTATTAACAATGGTTAAAATTTTATTAGGTTGTAAACCTTAATAAGAAAACGATGGTTCATTTTTAAATTGTTATTACAATTAATTAATGTGAAACGGTGCTTTTTAACAAAGCCCAAACTGTGATCCCTAGACTCAAGTCTCTAAATGCATATTCATTGATTAAAAATTTAATGTGTCTGAAGCACTCTTCTTTTTCAACGCGTGGATTTTTTTTAAAAATGAGGTCTGGTTCATTTTTATTTAAAATTAAAGTGCCTCTGAAGCGCATGTAGCGCGTGTAAAGTGAACGGTGGGTTGATTTTAAATAATTAGAAAAATGTGTGTTTAGCGTGAGTGTGCGTGAAAAAGTGGGTGAATAAAGTTTAATTTAACAATTAATTGTAGTTAAGGGATGACAAAAAATAAATAAAGCACGAAAAATAGATACTTGGTAGGGGTGTGTATGCAAGAGACTGAGGGCACACTAAGTAGTTCCAAATGCAAGGAATCCAACAAAAAAGTAAAAACCACTAACTGGAAAAAATAAAACACCTTGGTTTTTTTTAAAAAAGACAAAAGAAATATCAAGGCAATGTTAGTGGGATCACATTTGGTTTATGCAATGTTCATTAATGTGTGGGTGAGATTATTATTAGTATTTTTTTAATTTTAATTTAGGTGTGTTTTTATTTTGTATTTTATGTTTTCTTTGTCTCTTTTTTTTGTATAATTTTTATTTTAAAATATCCCAAAAGCGGTCAAATGCATTGATGGAGTTTTTTGTGATTTTTTTTGAATTTAATTCTGATTTTTATGGATTTTAATGATTTTTTCTCAAATTTTAGTGAATTTTAAAAGGATTTTAAATGTTAGTATTTTTTGCAATTAATTCTCTACATTATAATCAACAAGATCAACTAAAAAATTACCCAATTTAGAAATGAAAATTTCAATAAATTTTTTGTTTTTAATTGATTTTTAATGATTTTTTAAATATTTTTAATTGTTTTTAGGTATTTATAATTGTTTTTACTTGTTTTTAGATATTTTTAAAGTATTTTTCTCGGGTTTGTAAAAAATTTAAAAAAAAATACCCGGGCTGCATGTGAAGAGTTATGTGTACTCAGGGATGACACGCACTACCGCACGGAGAAGATCAAACGTGCGTCCTCGCGCGTGAACACCCACTGGCCAGGCCCGTACGCACAGGCACACCCGAACACCCGCGCTGCGCACTGTGTATGGAGAATGGGGGTAGAGTGGAGAAGGGGCAGGAAAGGGGGTAAAATGGGGGAAACTCGGGTTAGTAGAGGTTAGTTAATTAGGAGATCTAAGTGCGTTAGGTTAGGTTAAGTAACTTAGTTGAGTTAAGTAAATTAGGTGAATTAAGTTAATTAGGTTAATTAGGTGAATTAAATTAGTTAGGTTAGGTAGGGTGATTAAGTGAGTTAGTTATGTTATGTTAGTTAATAAAGTTAATTAAGTTAGGTTAAGTAAGGGACCTAACCAAGAGGAGGAGGAGGGGTGGAGATAGCGGGCAGTGGAGGCGGCTGAGGGAAGGAGGAAGAGAGAAGGTGTGCGACGGCGGAGGCGACTGAAGGAAGGAGGAGGAGAGAAGGTGTGTGGTGGCAAAGGTGGCTAAGATCTCGACAACGACGCGGAAGAGGTCGTAGAGGGCAGTGCGGACGGGGCTGTGGGGGCCAAGGAGGGAGCACACTTCCTTGGAGTCAGAGCAGATGCGGCCGGCGGTGGTGGAGAGGCGGGAGACGCCGAGGGTCGCGACGATGCCGAGGCAGGGCAGGCCGGCGGTGGTGATGGCGATCTTAGCACCCTAGCCGGGTGGGGCAGGCGGCGCGACGAGGCTGGAGGGAGGAGGTTCAGAGCGCGAGGAGGAGGAAAAGGGAGACGTCGCATGGGGAAGGAGAGAGGCCGCGGGACAACGAACATGTAAGGGTTTCTTTCTCTTGTGTTTTCTTTGTTTGTATTATTTTATTTTATTTTATTTTTTTAAAAAAATTGGTGGAGTTATGATTTTTTAAAAAAATTTGTGTTATTATTTGTTTGTTTTTTTGTGTTTTTTGTTTTTTTTTTGTGATTTGGTGTTTTGTTGGTTTCTTTTTTTGAAAATTTTATTTAGGTGTTGTTAGTTATTGTTGCGTTGTATGTTGGGTGTGGTTTTTCTTTTTGTGGTTTGTATTTTATTTATATTTTTTTTTTGTTGTTTGTTTTTAATGTTAGTTTTGTTTTTGTTAATTTTTGTGTTGTTTGTGTTTTGTCATTAAAAAGTGAGTGCACCTCCGTCCCGTGCGCATGCGCATTGCGGGAGTAAAAAAAATTTCATCGGCGGGATCAAACGGGGCGGGGACGGTGACACGCGAGGCACAAAGGCCACGAGGGCGTCCCGAGGCACTTAAAACCAAAAACATGCGCGTTCACATGCGACACGAGAGACACGACTACACGACAAAAAGGACGAAAAATTAATAAAACCCAAACCGTTCACCGGATCGAAAAACCGTAAAAAGAAAAAATGTGTCAGGAGATGAGGGGAAGATGATAAAAAAATGTGACACGAGTTCGAGGGCAAAAGCAGGGTGTTCACATGGAAAAAACACGAAAAATGTCTAAAAATACATTCGAGGATTAATATGGAAAAAAAAAATCCGCTCATTGGAACGCAAGGTGGAAAGAAGGAAAAATGTGCAAAACAAGTTACCCGACAAATCTATCACATCGATACACGGTTTCGACCAAAAGAGGACGCGTTCACATGGAAAAAACCAAAAAATCGTGCTTGAAAAGGGATTCGAAAATTAATATGGAATGATCCGTGCACCAGAATAGAGGATAGTAAAAAGGAAAAATGTCCAGAGGAAGGGAACACACAGGGCTGTTACGTCAAAACTCACGGTTGACAGAGGGAGGAGGGGTTCACATGCAAAAAACACAAAAAAGACACCTAAAAACACATGGAAAAATTAATAACTAGAAATCCAGCAGTCATAAGAGGGGGGGAGGAATAAGAAAAAAGTGGGAGAAAGGCTGGCAAGACACGGCGGTCAAGTTAAACTGGAATTTTGGTGAAAATAGGGCATGTTCACACGAAAAAATGTGAAAAATAGGCACGAAAAGGGCCTCAAAACTCGCAAAAATTAATAGCGGACCAACCGCGTATCAGAAGGACACAGAGTAAAAATAAAAAATATCAAGGGTAAGGGGGCTGCCAGGGGGCCACGTTGAATCACAGTTCTGAAGCAATAAAGGCGCGTTCACATGGAAAACCGTCCAATTTATGGGAATTGCGTCAAAAATTAATAACTCAAGAACCATCTATCGAAACAGGGGTTGCTAAAATGGAAAAATGGGCAGTTCAAAGGGAAAAACAGGGCTGTAAGGTTGGATTTGGATTCGGGTGAGCGTAGGATGCGTTCACATGCAAAACATCAAAACAAGGGATAAAGGAAAATAGGGAAGGAACGGCCCAAAGGGTGGGGGAAAGTTAGGCAGGGGTGGGAAAGGGACCCTATGAGGGCAGAAAGAGGTCATGTCATATGTGCATGATCAACTTGAGGCATATGCAGGGGGTATGCACATCAGACGGGTAGGGACGTGTCCCCACACTTAAAACCTTAATGGATAGAGTAGATTTATCGACACGGCTACAGACTTGTCAACTGACTAGACGCTGGCATCCCCATACTTAAAACATCACATACACTTACAAACAAAAAAGTAGAGTTAGGAACACTTGGCCCGTTTCGCGTATGGTCGAAGGAACCGTCACTGCTATAGAAGGGTTGGAGTCGACTGCATGAGAGGTATCACGTCTCACTCCAGCATTCAACCAGCATGGCAAGGACCATGCAGCAGCACCCAAGTAGGTAGCTGGTTGATGAAGTCCATCGGGGGAGGCGTCGTAGACGAAGAATAGTCATTCAGCTCACTGGCACTCAAATGGAATGAGAGAATAGTCACTCGTCCCATAACTTACATCACTTGAGGTAATATTGATGGAAACCCAGATCTCACATCTGGTTTAGGAATCGACAAGGGGATGGTGCAGAGGGAGTATGCGAGGGTGCACAATTGATGGTGCATTAGTGCGTCCAACCCCGTTTGGCATAGGTGCAAGCAGAAAGGGCAGGGAGCCTTGCAGTACCATGTACAGAACAAAGTGATGTGTTATATGCTGATAGCAGAGACCCATCTCGTGGGTCCATAGGGAAACAGAAACGTACTTGATTCCAATTGTCGTAACGTCCCTCAATCCGCACCTCTCAATAATTGATTGAAGAAAAGTTCGTCACATTCAGTCCACCCTCTGTCTCACTCTCTGTTGAAAGATCCAAGAGGGCAACCCGTTTCTTAAACCCATTGATGTAATCCTCATTGTCACTTATCCAGAGGTTGTATGCCTTGTGCGCATTTGATGGTGCATTAGTGCATCCTGCCCTGTGCCGGCATACAGTGCAAGAAGGAAAGCTAGGGAGCCTTATGGTGCAGTGCACAGGAACAGATCGTGCATTGTGCATTGAGAGGCCCATTCCATGCGTGCAACACTCCGTTCACACATCTCACCTCTCATTTGATTTGAAGGGAAAAATTGGTCACTCACCCCACCCTCTGTGTCACACTCACTAATAGATACAGAGGGCAGCCCATACTCACGTCCCCATCCTATTAGGATGAAAGCTCACATCACTCAAGGGGTTGGTGATGAAGATCATGCCAGTTATTGTCATCAGGATCTTGAAGAAGAGGTGTACCTAGGGAGGCAGCCAACAAGTCTCATATGTTAATGATTTGTAAGAAAGGTCGTCTGTTAAGAAGGATAGACAAACTGATATTGCAGATATAGCGAGCCAAGGGAGGTGGCTTCAAATTACTTGCTAGAAAGGTTCTGCTAGTGAGTCAGCTATCCTGAACTGCGTGGCGTTACCAACTTTTCCACAGTCAGCTTCCCGCCCAAGGGTGTTTTCACCTTTTCTTGGAACGAGGCTTGTTATGACAGGGAATTTCTTCCTTTTCTCCCATAACAATTTTCTTTTTTCTTTTTCTTTTTCTTTTTCTTCTTTTTTTTTCCTTCTTTCTTTTTCGCTAAGAAAGAGAATGGTAGAAATACCATATGTCAGGACCAACCTCGCCATTGTTGTTGGATTAGACGAGAAGAGAACAAGGTCAGGTTGAGAGGTATCTGTGAGGGGCTAACAGAACGAGAGTGCCTCATGAGAAGAATCATAAGGGCTATCAGAAGCATGAAGAGAATGACAGTGCGATGCCCAAAAGGGAGAGGGTAGGTCGACTGTGATTGTCAAGATTCCCAAGGAGGGAAGTACTTCTTTAGACGATAGCCATTGATCAGGAAAGGATCATCAGAGGCATCAACGGTTTGCACCTAAACAGAGTCACTAGGATTGACAGCAAGTACCTTGTATGGGCCCATCCACTGTTGTTGAAGCTTGTCAGGAAACTTGTCAAATCTCGAATCATAGGCTAGGACAAGCTCGCCTTCTTTGAACTCCTTGTGCTTGATGAAACTATCATGATAGGCCTTGCGTTGTGCTTGAGTGGTTTCCATGCATTGTAGGGCCATCTGCCATATCTCATCCAAGCATTCCAAGTGCAGGAGGTGGCGTTGCAGTGATTCATCATCTCCCAAGCGTTCTTTAACTGCCACTCGCAAAGAGGGCAATTCTAGTTCAACAGGGAAGACGTCTTCTTTACTATACACTAGCTAGAAAGGGGTTTGTCCTGTAGCTGCCTTATGATAGGTTCTATATGCCCAGAGGGCCTCTATAAGTCGATCGTCCCAGTGGCGACGATATGCGGCAATCTTTCTTGTCAGGATCGATCAGAGGATGCGATTGGTGGCTCTGGGGTAGTAAGGAGTGGACTTGCGATGGCGAATCTTATACAGCTCCATCAGCTCCTCCATGATTTTGTTAAGGAAATGAGTACCTCTGTCACTTACTAGCTCAAGAGGACTGCCAAAACAGATGATAATATTCTTATACATGAATAGGGCTACGTTGTTACCATCGTCTCGCTTCAGGGCTTTAGCTTCACACCACTTTGTGACATAATCCGTACATACTAAGATGTATCTGTTTTGCTTTCATCTGGTGGGTGGATCAATGGGACCCACAAAATCAATCCCCCACTTCTTGAACATCTTTGAGGAAAGAATAGGTTGCAGTGGCATGGCACTTGTTTTAGTGGGTTTCCCCATTCACTGACAAGCATCACATCTCTTACAATAGTCATATACATCCTTGTGGAGGGTCGGCCACCAATATCTTACTACTAGAGCCTTCCTGGCTGTTACTTCTCCTGCAAAGTGTCCACCACATGGTTCATCATGGCATGCTTTCAATACTATGTCGATTTCATCCCTTGCAACACATCTTCGCAACACTTCATCTTTGCCTCTCTTGTACAATGCACCGCCTAGCAAAGTGTAGGGGGATGATTCTAACAGAAGCTTCTTCTTCTCATGGCTTGAGATGCTAGGACGAAATTGTTGAGTTGCCAGGAGGTTGGCTATGCCTACATACCAGGGAGTAACTGTTTTAACTAGAAACAAGGAAGCATTAGGAAGTTCTGGATCATCCTGTTCTTCTTCTGCAATTTGAGGGATCCGTGATAGATGATCGGTTAGGACATGGGAATGGCCACGCTTAGTGATCACTTCAAAATCGAACTCCTAGAATAGGAGCAACGATCTCATCATTCGCCCTTTAACATTTGCTTTGTTCATCAGGAAGGACAAGGATTCATGATCCATGTAGAACTTAAAATGCGTTGACAATAAATAGTGTCGAAACTTCTCCAGTGCAAACACCATTGCCAAGTACTCAAGCTCTGTCACACTGTGTAGTTCCGTTCCCTATCAGTGACCTTCCAGCTTGCATAATATATTGGTTGATCTAATTTAGAGGGGCCTTTTTAACATAGGACAACACCTAGCCCTTCAACTGATGCATCTGTGTGCACATGAAACTCCTTCATCCAATCAGGAGGCTGTAAGATAGGTGCTTGGATAAGGCACTATTTTAGGGTATTAAAGGCTTCTTCACAGTCATCAGTCCAAAGAAAATTAGCATCTTTCCTTAGGAGCTTGTGCAGAGGGGCTTCCTTGGTTGCAAAATGTGCAATAAATCTTCTCTAGTAGCCCACATGGCCAAGAAATCCTCTTAATTGCTTGAAGTTTGTTGGTGCTGTCAAGGCGACAATCTTCTCAATCTTCGCCGGGTCTGTTGCAATTCCTTTTGCAGAGACAAAATGACCCAAGAGAACTCCCGATGAGACGCCAAAGACACATTTGTTGGGGTTGAGAGAAATCCCATACTCTCGACATCTGTCAAAACATCGCTCTAGGTGTCCCGAGTGCTCACGGATTAAACTATAGACACAAAAGTCATCAAGATACACCTCAACGAAATCATGTAAATGATTCTGGAAGGCAACCCACATTACTCATTGGAAGGTGGCAGGAGCATTACAGAGCCCAAATGGCATCACTCTATAGGCATAGGTCCTCCATTCTGTGGTGAAGGTTATTTTGGATTGGTCCTCTTTTGCAATTTCGACTTGGTTATATTCATTGAATCCATCCAAGAGGGAATACAGCTAATAGCCTGCCACGGTGTCCAACAGTTGGTCTGTAAAAGGGATAGGAAAATAATCCTTCTTCGTCTTCGAATTGAGCTTTCAAAAATCTACACATATTCGAAGTTTCCCGTTCTTCTTGGGTACTACCACAATGGGCGAAACCCATTCACTATTAGCCACAGGATAAATGAACTAGACTTCAAGGAGCTTCAATAATTCGACCTTGACCAGAGCAGAATAATTAGGATTCATACGCCTTTGTCTTTTCCTTACAGGTTTGGCATCAGGCTCTAGGTCAATGTGAGGTTGGCATACTGTGGGATCAATCCCCTTTAGGTCTTTATATGACCAAGCAAACACGTCTAAGTTCTCATTTAGTAGATCTTGCAAGACCACTAGTTCTTTTGCTGAAAGATTGAGACCCACTTTTAGGTGACGTTCAGTATCGTCAGTATCCAGGAACGTCATTTGTCTTTCACCTTCCACTTCGCAGATAAATGTCCCACGGATTGCTTCTGGATAGAGGTCTGACTCTTTCAAGGGAGTAGTGTCCTCTCTGATGTTCCACTAGAACTGGTGTCCTCCTTTTGAATAGATGACTCATTTTTCTGTTGAGATTACTGGAAGGGTATCAGAGCTTTGTTTGCTTTTGTGTGAGTGGTGATCTCTTCTAGACTTAGGGATTCATCTTCAGAGGATGTGTCCAGGAATGTCACATAGCACGGACCTTTTAGAAGCCGAGGCTTTGATAGCTCTGGCTTCTTTTGGCAGGGGATATCATCATCATCTTTTCTCTGGACTGAACAGTCAGGGCGACAGGAGCCACTGGTGAACTTAATTTTTATGCCTTTGATCCATTGCTTATGTAGATTCTGCATACTTTGTGGTCCATTGGTCAACCCAAATGGAACCATGGTCATTTCCTCCAACACCTCGAGATCTTCAGACTCTGAGGTCTCTGTAGGGACATCAAAATGATCATCTGTTATCATATGAAATTCTTCATCTACACTTTCATATCCTGCTTCGTTTCCTTTCTCATCATTTTCATCCTCTTCCTCTGGAGGCTTTGTCTCTACTTTTGTAGAGGCTCTATTAGGAGAATAATAGATCTTCTACCTCTGTGTCTGTTTTTGCTTCTGATTCTGTCTCTAGCTCTATCTCTGCTACTGTCTTTGCGACTGCCATGTAACAGGGAGAACAATACATCCGTGCTTCTATTTCACTGTCAGAGGTGATTTCAAAAGTGAATTCTAGTTGAGGCAGGAGGTATTCGCCCATGGATAAGGACTTTGCTTTCCTTGGTAGTTGACTTACAGTGCCCATTGTTAGGGACCGTGCCTCTGTTTACTTGCGAAAGATCTGTTTAACAGCATCTTCATCTCCTGATGTACCATTTGTTACCTCATTGGAGGAGTCAGTTATGGCTTTGATGGATGTGGATCCATTGCCATTTTGTGATCCATACAATTTCAACACCACTTTGTTTGGTCCTCTGCCTAGGGTTAGGGTTCCTTTGAACCAGTCTGTCTTGGCTCTTGCTTCAAAAAGCCAAGGTCTTCCCAACAGCAGAGGGTATGAGGTCCCATAAGAATTTGGTTTGACCACCAAATACATTAGCCAATAGTCTCTTTCTGCAAGGGTTGTTTTTACATATGGGAGGATACCCAATGGTTTAATTCTGCTTTGGTCTGCCAATCTGATAAGCCACTGTGTAGGTTGAATTCCTTGCAACCCTAAGTCCTTCATTGTCACATCCATCATTATGTTTACTGACGAGCCTCCATCGATCAATGCATCTGAAATACCATTCTTCTATCCATACACTAATCTCTGGGTTCCAGGATCTAGGAAGGCGTTAGCCACATCTACTTCCTTTATAGACTCCAGGACCTTATTGGTCTTGGTCGCTGTTGAAGGAGCTATCCTTAGTCCACGTCTTTTGGTCAAGATGCTTTTGAATTTCTTTTGGCAGCTAGGAGACATCATCAGCAACTACGAGAATGTTAAGTTAGGTTTAAAAGTATCTAGGTCTTTTACCAAGTCATAATCTTTGATAGGATCCACAGGCTTCTCCAGCCTGCTGGGGAATGGGGCTACACCCATTTTCATCTTTCCTTTTTCTTCTAATAATTGTAGCATCGACACTTCTTCTATTTCTAGAGGTGCCTCTGTCTCATCTATCTCTTGGACCTCTGACCTTGTCTCTGTAACTCTCTGTGGCACTACAGTGCTCTGTGCTGCACTGTTCTGTCCTATATTGCTCTGTCCCTCTATTGGCAGGTTGAACTTCACAGTCTTTGTAGGAGAATTATTTTCATTCTGAACAACTGGTTCCTTCTTCTTGGTGTACATGACAACAACAACTTCCAACTCTACCAAATTGGAGGCAGGCTCTTGTACCTTCTGTTGGTTATCAGTGCCATTGGCCTTTACAGGGGCTAGACTTGGACAGTCCTTTGCAGTGTGGCCTTCTCCTTTGCATCGGCTACATAAGGGCTTGTAATCCACAAATCGTCTAGGGTTTCGACAATTGGGGGAGATATGACCCTTTTCTCCACACTTGTAACATTCCACTTATGATCTCTGACCATCGCCAAACCGTCGTCCTATGTAACTTTGAGATGGAAACCTCCTTGGACTGAAATTAGGACCAAATTCCCTAGGCTTTGGTCCAATGTCCTGTGTTGTCATTTTGGATTCTAGCAAGTTGAATCTTGCATTTTCATCTTTTTGTCTTCGTTCATGCATCTCTTTCAGAGAGAAAATATCCTCTGTATGGTTCTTCCACAAACAGTAGGAACAGAAGGCTCCAGGAATGGTTGGTTTTCGGGTACATTCAATGGCTAAATATCTCGCTTGATGATACTTTCCACACCATGTATTAGAACGCATCACATCTCTCCCAGCTCCCATAGGACTAGATATATTGGCGGTATTCACCTTCAGCGTCTGTAGCTACTCTGCAATCACATCCATAAGCTCTTTCTTGATACTTGCAACTGAGTTGGATAAGTAGTCCTTCAGATTTTCACCTCTTGAAGTACTTGTAGTAGAGTTTTGGGAAGCTTCTGTAATTACTGCATACACTGGTTGGGTCGATCCAGAGGGTCCTCTGTTCTGGTTCTGATTCAGAGCTCCTGTTGAGACTTGGGATTGTTGATTCCACTTGGTAGGGTTCCATTGTTGTTGAGTTTCTCCATTGGAGGAATTGTTTGACGCCACTGTTGTTGTGGTTGAACCATCATTTGAGGCATTGTCGTCTGTGGCGACCACAGTGGATTAGGTGCATTATACTGCGGCACTGTTTGCATCTGGGGATAGGGGTAGGGAATTGTTCCTGGGAGTGCATTTGGTGGTTATACTATTCTTGCCATGGGAGGAGGTAAGACTCCTCTTCCTAGAGTCATTGACAGCCTTGCTTCAACTTCGTCATACAATCTTGCACCTTCCACTGCAGCTTGCAGATTGACTGGTCTTCTCAATTCCACAAACTTGTGAACTTCTGGTTGTAGGCCTCTAAGCAATGCTCCTTTCTGAATGCCTTCGCCCAAATGATGGTTAGTCCATCTCTTCAGGATGGATTCCATTCGCGAGACATAAGCTTCTACTCTTTCTCCAGAGGACTGACTTAGGTTCATGAACTCCTCTCGCATCCACTCTTCAAAACCTTCATGCCTGAGTTTAGTGAGGAAGGCCACCTTCAGATCGTCCCAAGTGCCAAAAGTTCCTGTTGCTTGTCTCTCATACCACTGAAATGCTGCGCCCTTGAAAGTGGCAGGGAATATTGCTAACCAATGCTCAGGATTTCTGGCATTGTTAGCCACACATGCTACCATAAATTCTACTACATCAAGATCAGGGACTTCATTGTACTCTCCCTTAAAAACTGGCAATGGGACTACATTTGTTGGCCTGTCATCAATATTTCCAGGATGAATCTGACTAGGAAGGGAGCCTTGAGTCGCCATGGGGACTTCTGTAAAGAGTGCTTTTAGGGTGTCAAAGGAGGCTTCTACTACAAGCTCGTTCTCAGCTTTGATTTTTGCCTTCTGTCTTCTCACATACCTCTAGACTCGTTCTAACGCTTGCCTCTTTATTGCATCATTCATCAGGGGGTTGGCTCCAACTAGTTGGTTTGTAATCAATAGGATAGTATCAGAGAGGGCTTCAGTCTCTGAGGGATTCTCTAGCCAATATCTCCTCTACTTCCTTCTTTTCAACATCTTTGAATTCGGCTTTCAAACCACTATAGAGAGGGAGATATTCCATTCTGAAAGTATCAAAACTCATTCTTCTTAGGATCATTGTTGTGCCATCATTATAATAATGCCAGCTTCTGAGGGTTTCAACAATCTATGTTGTGAAAAACACTCTGTCTACCAACTTCCAGTGGGTTGCTAATTGGACAAGTGCACCAAGCATCCCACGTATCTTGCTGTTGACCATCCACGAACAAATTCCAACTCTTTTCCTTCCTGTTTTCGTGAACTTCCACAGACCATGACTCCAGAAGCTTCTTCACGATCTCCCACTTGATGATGTCTGGAAACTTCTCAATGAATACCAAATCTTCCATGGATAGTCATTCTCTCTGCTTCTGCTCTTCAGTTTGTTCCCAAACAATTTGCCACCAATATGCAAATTTCTGCTACTTCAATAGGAAGAGGAAATAGTCCACCATATGGAGTATGCATCATGATGGTAATATGTTTCCACCATTGTGGGATGAACTTCTTGTGGAAAGTGGCTTTGGCAATAAGAATCTCCAACTCTTCAATGGAAGAAGGAAATTTACAAACATCCATTGAATTCTCCTCTTCTTGGCAATGCCACTTCCTTCATTTCAGCCTCTTCTGATGCTTGTTGATGGCAAGTTTCCCCGGCTGCGCACCAAAAACATGGAGCCCCAAGAGAGACACCAAGGAAAAAGGGATTCTACTGCAAGAAAATCTATCTTGTAACATCAACAAGCTTTTATTTCATTCTTTTGATGACCAAAACAAAGAAAACAACAATTCTTCACGCAGCATCATAGTAGATATCTCCCACAGTGTAATATTTCCATATAATAAAAGTAAGTTTGTTAGTTTGAAAGTTAGTTAGCCAATTAATAAGTTAGTAATATTACTAACTAAAGATTAACTAAGGTAAAAACTAAATAACATTAATTATTAATAATTTTTAAAATATTTTATTTAGAAAAATCAAGAGTCGTAAATTCGATATTTTTCTCGGATTGGCAAGGACCGTAGCCACCCTTCACGTAAATTAGAACGTGAATGAGACTTATGAGTTATATTAATCACTAGGTTAATGTGTATAGTTTGGATGGTCCAAAAATATTAGATTTTGAGCAAAACTAGTATATTTTAGATATTTTAGATATTATCCTAAAAAAAGATATGGAGATTTTAGAATTGGATGTCATTTAAAAGAAAAAAAAAGTGATATTTTAGTTAGTTTGGAGATTTTATAAAAAGAAGAAAATAAAGAGAGGATTTGCGAAATCGCGCACGCCGCGATCGCAGTTCACAGGCAGTGGACAGCACTTTGAACAGAGAAAAGAAGAAGGAGTGAACCAAGAGCTTTCTAATCAAGTGTCTTGGGGTTTTACCCCCCTTTCGGAGCCAATGGAACCATCAGATTTATGATCCAAGCATCAGATCACTGATCTTTCCAAGATCCTCCTCCACAAAGAACTCCACTTCTCAACCACAAGCCCTCTTCTCTAATTCACTATAAATATGAGGCATAGGAGAGGCATAGAAAGCATAAGGACACCTCGAGAGGCTGCGAAAGAGAGGTAGAGAGGAGGATACTCCTCCGAGAGATTATGAGAAAGAGCTGGAAAGAGAGCTTGAGAGAGAGAGAGAGAGAGAGAGAAGAGTCACCTCAAGAGGCTGCAAAGAAGAGAATTAGCTCAACTCCCTCTATCTCGATCCTCGACTTAACCATCTTCTCTTACGCTCTCCCATCTTGAATCTATTCCACCTTCTTAATCTCTTGAGTTTACTTGTGGACGATGGCCTCCAAGTAAAGAATGTCGCGTGTGGATGACAATCCTGCAACCAGCAACAAGGCTTCGGGCAAAGGCATCACCGTCAATCCAACTGTGGTTCCGGTCGTAAGTAATGTATTTTCAAATTGATAGATGCTTGTTTTGACTCTCGTATGAGATACGTTAGGCCCCATACTATTGCACAAGTATAGGTCATGGGAAAGGATAAATTTCATCTCACCTACTCGGAAGATGGAGTTTGTGAAGTGCATATATCAAGGGAAGATAATTGCACCTAGTTACATATGACTTATTTGCTAGTAGAGCAATTACAAGGAAGAATTAGTCAAGCGTTATGAATAGCATAGTCGTCAAAAGAACGACATTAAAAGATTGTGCATACAAGTGCTAGATTAAAGTATAGTCAAGGGTTACAAATAGCATAATTACTAAAAGAATATGACATTGAGAATCATGAATAGAAAGTACTAGTTTAAAGTTTAGATACTTCAAAAGTTTTTAGCTTAAGAGCCCAAATATTAAGAAGAATTATATTCTAGCTCAAGGCAAGGCATGTTAAAGTCTAATTACTTGAGATAATCTCACACTTATCTTATCAAGTATTTACACATTATGCCTATACAATATTTGATATATGAGGATAATTATCTAGTTGCCTCATGACTTGACTAAGAGCTAGTACAAGAAATTAATCATAAGGGTTAAAACTAAGATGTCTTGAGTTCCGTCCGATAATGATGACTTTTTCCAATCCAAATCGAGGGTTGGGTTATCAAGCAAGGTAAGTGACTTATAGAACTTACATCATGAATAGTGTTTGAACCCTTAACATATGCCCTAGCCAAAGGAAGGAAGTGTTAATAACATTTTTGCATAATATTGGTCTTAGATCCCAAGGGGGAGAGCAGATATGCAATGGAAAATATTATATCATCTACTCTTGCATTGTTTTGGAAAGAATGCAATTGGTTTTGTTGGTTGATCGAACAACATCCTAAATGTTTTTACATTCAATTGGTTGTTAGTTGTTGTTTGGATGATTATTCCAAGTGCTTGTGATTTATGGTAAATGCATGGCAAGGGTCTATGATGACAAGTCGCCATGGGAATAAAGGAATGTTTTCTTGGAAAATGATATTAGGCTGAATGCCTTGTTTGTGCTTGATTCTTAAAGAATTTAATTAAGGAAGGATATATTGTACGGGTGGATCACCTCCATGGTCGCACTGCGTATTAACTCGAGAGGGCATTGCTCGATTCATGGGCCGAAGGTCAAGTGGTGAAAAGGCCAACCACGGGAATGATGTTTCGCTCCTAGACAGCTTGTGGGTTAGTTGGAGCTCTGGACACCCCTTGCTAGGTCTAGAATGGAGTTGAAGACCTCCGTGGCCCCCAACATCTGGGCATGTTGGGAGATCCTATTCTAGATAAAGGATTGAGTTTGTGGTGCCATGTGAATTGGACCAGTTACTTCTGCAGGGCAGAAGGGATACTTCTGTTGGATAGAAGCGATACATAACTTCTCCTATATGGGCGGGAGACAAAGATTAACTTGAAGAAGATAAGTTAAGGAACTTGTTTGGTCTTGTTTGTCAATAGATTGCTTTGCTCTGTTTTCGTGTCCGTGCTGTAAGTTATGTGAACGAACCCTATTCCCTAAAAGGATTAATTAATGAAGCTGACTTTAAGTGTCATACATAAATGTGGTAGGACCTAATTAGAAAACGAAAGCTATTAAGGGAAGTGGGTGGGCGGAACCCCCGACGGGTCCGTCCTACGGCAGGGTGGTCCCAGGGAACTGGGAGGCTTCTCATAAGTTTTTATCGTCATTCGACCTTTAGGTATTGTTAGGTTAGAACCCGATTCATGCCATTTTAGGGGACCGGAATGGGACTATGCCCTATGGACAGAGAGGTTGAGCAGTGCATCCCTCTTGTTTCCCATTCTCTTTGAACCAAGTGTGGCATGGGTCTGCTTCAGATTGGGTATCTTTGCGTAAAGTAGGGTGTCCAAAACCCGACGCTAGAATGCTAATAGGAGACTTTGACAACTAGGAACCCGAATTTCAGGTCGATCCTAGTGGGTTCGGTCGTGAACGTTCCATTGTGAGGCGGATTCGAGAAACCCTAGGAGAGAAAACTCGGAACATTTCCTGGGAGAGCCGAGCAGCGATGCTTAGATTCGTTTCTCGATAGACCGCTAAAAGAGTGCCTGGAAAGCCGATGGACGGGCACCTCATAGTTGGTATTAGAGCGAAATTTTGTAATGATACGTGATTGATTAATGTATAGTTTGTAGACATATCCTAAACAAAATAATCTAAGCAGTATGGCTTGATTGTTAGGCACCTTCTGCACCCATGAATGTTGACATGTAAGAGAAAAAATTCATTCTCAAGCAAATTAAGGCACCCGAGTTTGATGGAGAAGGGATAGACATCGCAGCAGAGGCAGAGATATGGATTGAGTCGATGGATGACTATTTCTTTGCTTCGGGAACTGCCTCTACCAATCAAGCAATGGTAGCTAAAATTAAGTTAGTTGGCCAGGCTCGATTATGGTGGAAGCAATGGTGCAAAGATGAAGGTGTTTCTGAAGCCACTGTTACTTGGGTTAAGTTGCAAGATGCTGTATGCGGAAGATACCTTCCGCCAACCTACCAGACTTTGAAGATGAATGAATTCTTCAAGCTAAAGCAACTAGAATTAACTTTGGAAGCTTACTACTTAAAGTTTGTAACCCTACTAAAATATGCACCACCTATGGATATTGCGTAGCAAGTATCCAAGTTTTGACATGGCCTAAACACTCCTCTGAACCACCGTCTTGAAGCAATGCATCCAACGGACTTGCAAGACGCATTACTCCCAGCGAATCCAATCGTCCAAGAATTTAAATCGGAAAATTTTAGTAAAGATGACTCCCGAGATCTAGGTAAGAGATGCCATACATGTGGAGAGATAGGGCACATCCGTAGGAGATGTCCCTACCTTCAATGTTTCCATTGCAATGAACTAGGACATGTCCAAGCAGATTGCCCTGACTTAAGTCCAAAAGATACGGAGCCTCCAAGAAAACGAAGCTACACAAGTGCAGTCTTCGGATATATAGAGGAATCAGATGAAGACGAAGACTTAGAACCTACTACACCACTTCAGGATTATTAGAAATCCTAGAAATTTTGTCGACATGAAATACAGCTTGTATCGGAATAAACTTTACTCTTGTAACTACAGTTAACTTGAGTAACATGAGTTGCATCTATTTTGAGCCTAGAACTTGCAAATGATTAGAGATACTCTGGCAAGGAATGATAGTTATAATGTGCAATGAATTTCTCTCTTGTTATTTCTTCTCAACTAATATAGATTGGGTCTTACCAGAATGTCGAAGCTTGGAAGTATTCTCTAGTATTACAAGCAAAGCCAATTTTCCATGGAGCTCAGTCCCGAACTAAGGACATGACAATCTAGAAATGTAGTTTCCAAGATAAAGGACCACTCCAATCTGCTAAAGGAATCCTAGGACACTTTGGTCTAAAGAAGAAAATCCTACCAAGGACAACCAAGAACCTTGTGACCGCAAGTGATAAATCTCCGCGCTGTTTCTATTGCAAGGAGTTAGGTCATTTCAAAAGGGAATGTCCAAAGCACCCTAAACACCGATGCTCCGAGTGCCACAACTGTGGACATAACTATATCAATTATCCCAATAGAACTCGAAGAGAACTTGATCTTACAAGAAAAGAAGTTGTACAATCTCCAATGATCTAGAATATACCAAGTGCTTAGGAAAAACCTAGAAGATATCCATGAGATGTAATTACAATAAATTTTCTATTGTAACCAAGACTCGGATATATCAAATACCATAGGTTGTTGTTTCAAAAGACCCCATGTCTGTGAGTGATCAGAGTAGCGCAACGAAAGCATGGTGGTCCATACCCCACAGGTTCCAAGATGATACCCCCCGTTTCTCTCGAGATGGGAACATCTCGATTTCTCTAAGGGGAGGAGGATGTAATATTTCCACACAATAAAAGTAAGTTGGTTAGTTTGAAAGTTAGTTAGCCAATTAATAAGTTAGTAAGATTACTAACTAAAGATTAACCAAGGTAAAAACTAACTAACATTAATTATTAATAATTTTTAAAATATTTTATTTAGAAAAATCAAGAGTCGTAAATTTGATATTTTTCTCGGATTGGCAAGGACCGTAGCCACCGTTCACGTAAATTACAACGTGAATGAGACTTATGAGTTATATTAATCACTAGGTTAATGTGTATAGTTTGGATGGTCCAAAAATATTAGATTTTGGGCAAAGCTAGTATATTTTAGATATTTTAGATATTATCCTAAAAAAAAGATATGGAGATTTTAGAATTGGATGTCATTTAAAAGAAAAAACAAGTGATATTTTAGTTAGTTTGGAGATTTTATAAAAAGAAGAAAATAAAGAGAGGTTTTACGGAATCGTGCGCGCCACGATCGCAGTTCACAGGCAGTGGACAATAATTTGAACTAAGAGCTTTCTAAGCAAGTGTCTTGAGGTTTTACCCCCCTTTCGGAGCCAATGGAACCATCAGATTTATGATCCGAGCATCAGATCACTGATCTTTCCAAGATCCTCCTCCACAAAGAACTCCACTTCTCAACCACAAGCCCTCTTCTCTAATTCACTATAAATATGAGGCATAGGAGAGGCATAGAAAGCATAAAGACACCTTGAGAGGCTGCAAAAGAGAGGTAGAGAGGAGGATACTCCTCCGAGATATTATGAGAAAGAGCTTGAAAGAGAGCTTGAGAGAGAGAGAGAGAGAGAAGAGTCACCTCAAGAGGCTGCAAAGAAGAGAATTAGCTCAACTCCCTCTATCTTGATCCTCGACTTAACCATCTTTTCTTACGCTCTCCCATCTTGAATCTATTCCACCTTCTTAATCTCTTGAGTTTACTTGTGGACGATGGCCTCTAAGTAAAGAATGTCGCGTGTGGATGACAATCCTGCAACCAGCAACAAGGCTTCGGGCAAAGGCATCACCGTCAATCCAACTGCGGTTCCGGTCGTAAGTAATGTATTTTCAAATTGATAGATACTTGTTTTGACTCTTGTATGAGATACGTTAGGCCCCATACTATTGCACGAGTATAGGTCATGGGAAAGGATAAATTTCATCTCACCTACTCGGAAGATGGAGTTTGTGAAGTGCATATATCAAGGGAAGATAATTGCACCTAGTTACATATGACTTATTTGCTAGTAGAGCAATTACAAGGAAGAATTAGTCAAGCGTTATGAATAGCATAGTCGTCAAAAGAATGACATTAAAAGATTGTGCATACAAGTGCTAGATTAAAGTATAGTCAAGGGTTACAAATAGCATAATTACTAAAAGAATATGACATTGAGAATCATGAATAGAAAGTACTAGTTTAAAGTTTAGATACTTCAAAAGTACTTAGCTTAAGAGCCCAAATATTAAGAAGAATTATATTCTAGCTCAAGGCAAGGCATGTTAAAGTCTAATTACTTGAGATAATCTCACACTTATCTTATCAAGTATTTACACGTTATGCCTATAACATGTTTGATATATGAGGATAATTGTCTAGTTGCCTCATGACTTGACTAAGAGCTAGTACAAGAAATTAATCATAAGGGTTAAAACTAAGATGTCTTGAGTTCCGTCCGATAATGATGACTTTTTCCAATCCAAATCGAGGGTTGGGTTATCAAGCAAGGTAAGTGACCTATAGAACTTACATCATGAATAGTGTTTGAACCCTTAACATATGCTCTAGCCAAAGGAAGGAAGTGTTAAGAACATTTTTGCATAATATTGGTCTTAGATCCCAAGGGGGAGAGCAGATATGCAATGGAAAATATTATATCATCTACTCTTGCATTGTTTTGGAAAGAATGCAATTGGTTTTGTTGGTTGATCGAACAACATCCTAAATGTTTTTACATTCAATTGGTTGTTAGTTGTTGTTTGGATGACTATTCCAAGTGCTTGTAATTTATGGTAAATGCATGGCAAGGGTATGTGATGACAAGTCGCCATGGGAATAAAGGAATGTTTTCTTGGAAAATGATATTAGGCTGAATGCCTTGTTTGTGCTTGATTCTTAAAGGATTTAATTAAGGAAGGATATATTGTACGGGTGGATCACCTCCATGGTCGCACCGCGTATTAACTCGAGAGGGCACTGCTCGATTCATGGGCCAAAGATCGAGTGGTGAAAAGGCCAACCACAGGAATGATGTTTCGCTCCTAGACAGCTTGCGGGTAAGTTGGAGCTCTGGACACCCCTTGCTAGGTCTAGAATGGAGTTGAAGACCTCCGTGGCCCCCAACATCTGGGCATGTTGGGAGATCCTATTCTAGATAAAGGATTGAGTTTGTGGTGCCATGTGAATTGGACCAGTTACTTCTGCAGGACAGAAGGGATACTTCTGTTGGACAGAAGCGATACATAATTTCTCCTGTATGGGCGGGAGACAAAGATTAACTTGAAGATAAGTTAAGGAACTTGTTTGATCTTGTTTGTCAATAGATTGCTTTGCTCTGTTTTCGTGTCTGTGCTATAAGTTATGTGAACGAACCCTGTTCTCTAAAAGGCTTAATTAATGAAGCTGACTTTAAGTGTCATACATAAATGTGGTAGGATCTAATTAGAAAACTAAAGCTATTAAGGGAAGCGGGTGGGCGGAACCCCCGACGGGTCCGTCCTATAGCAGGGTGGTCCCAGGGAACTGGGAGGCTTCTTATAAGTTTTTATCGTCATTTGACCTTTAGGTATTGTTAGGTTAGAACCCGATTCATGCCATTTTAGGGGACCGGAATGGGACTATGCCCTATGGGCAGAGAGGTTGAACAACGCATCCCTCTCGTTTCCCATTCTCTTTGAACCAAGTGCGGCATGGGTCTGCTTCGGATTGGGTATCTCTGAGTAAAGTAGGGTGTCCAAAACCCGACGCTGGAATGCTAATAGGAGACTTTGACAACTAGAAACCCGAATTTCAGGTCGATCCTAGTGGGTTCGGTCGTGAACATTCCATTGCGAGGCGGATTCGGGAAACCCTAGGCGACAAAACTCGTAACATTCCCTGGGAGAGCTGAGTAGCGACGCTTAGATTCGTTTCTCGATAGACCGCTAAAAGAGTGCCTAGAAAGCCGATGGACGGGCACCTCACACACGGATTTGATAGGATCAATCATAATCTTCAACATCTTCATAGAATCCATCAATAGAACAAGGAACACAAAAGAATACACCACTTTTGAATGGAAATCAATCACATAGTATTCATCTTCAATGTCTTCATAGTTTTCTCTCTCAATCTCTCTTTGGCTATCTCTGGCTCCCTCTCTCTCTCTCTCTCTCTCTCTCTCTCTCTCAATAGTACATCATCTCCTCACTACAATATTCAATAATGACTCTCAATAATCCTTATTAGGTCGTGGATGCATCTCCCAAGAGGTATGTCTGATGTGAAGAGACACCAGAGCCACTATAGTGCCTCTTCATAGCGCAGTACTGTCACTATCACTTTAGTCTTCTCTTTAGGCTTCAGCTGTTGGTTCTTCCATTTGTTTTAGCTCTTTTGAACTTAGATTCATCCTTTCCAAAAGTTAAGAAACATTTTCCAAAATCACACATACATTCTACAGAACAAAGATCTACATAATAGAGCAGAACAGGAACAGAGCAGATATAGAACAGAGACAGAATAGATATAGAGGCTCTACAAAAGGTTTATAGAGGGTTACAGAAGGTCATCAGAGAACAATAGATCCTCATAAATCATACTAAAACCATTCCAAACTATCAAAAACTATTCAATAAACTTCCAAAATATTTCAACCTCCATCAATCATCAATCTATGCTTCATACAAAAGAAAATCAGAACAAAACAGAAGCTATACAGAAGGTATCAGAACCAATTAGAACCTCAACAGAACCTATCAGGACATCACAGAGCCTCGTATTTTTACTAAAAATCATCATAGACTTCCAAAACATAATCAATATCATCCAAAACACTCTCAAACACTTCCATTATCAACCATACATCAATCTAAATCCATCCAAAAATCAATCATTCAGACCTCAAAAACAACAAAAATCTATCAAAAATTCAGTATTTTTCCACTCTCAACAATCATGTATTTGAAGCTTGCTTTGATCACATTCATCATCTTAATTGTCTATTTGCTTTATTAGAGTTAAGTGAGAGTCTTGTCTTTTTATTGTTTTAACATACAAATCATGTAGGAAATGAGAAGTTATCAACTCCATTGGTCTCAAGCCTCCTTGTTGGGTGATGTTGAGGCATGTCATAGGCAAATGAGAGCCCAAATATGGTGGCTTTCCCCCCTCATTAAAATAGATATTTATCAACTAATTACTACTTGGGAGACTCTTCAGAGCTCTTCATTCATGGTTGTAGTACCTTCCTTTGCTTTGGTGTGCATTCACTCCAATTCGTTCAAAGGTGGTCCCCATTTTCCATTAGGTACAATAAAGACATCCCACCATGGTACATTAAGTTGTGGCCCTCCATCCATTGGTGGAATCACTTATTTTTCTACACAAGGGAGGACGATGACCACTAGAGGGAGCTATTAAAATTGTCATATCCATTTTCCATATCTTTGTGTGACCACTTGCATCTAGACTTACAGCACAGGGAGAGATACATGTTTGCTTTCGAGGCATGCCTAGACACATATTATTAGTGGAGAAGAAAGTTGCCATTGTTGTGATATTGCTTACTTATAACAACATCCATGATCACATAGCCAAGTTACACATTTGGCTACACTTGCTCCACCTTAAGAGGTGGTGGATGCCAACATGTAGTGTGGGACCCACTCCATGTAGTGGCCTTCCACTCGAGAAAGTTAAGGATGGATCTAGATCTCACCGAGGCCTCTCCGATTGCTAGGGGGCCCTAGATTGCACTCATATTAATATGATTTTTCCTCCAAATGAGCCTTTGGTTTCATCACTACTACATGAACATCATGATAATTCAAGACATATGTGACATCAACATGAAATTTCTTGATGTGAATGTTGGGTGTCCATGTTTTACTAATGTCTGCAAGCTTTTGAAAAACTTTGGGTTTTATTGCCACTACCAAGGTCGACAAAAATTGATAGGCACTCTCTTTGATTATCATGGTCTTATATTCCCCAAGTATATTGTTGGGGATGGTGGATTAATTCTTCTTCCATGGCCGCTGATTCCATCATCCAATTATAGCATTATCCCCATTTCGTGCTTCATACATCAGAGCTTTTTCTAAATCCACCATATGCAATTGCAATAGCAATCCGAGTTTCCTTAGATTGATGATGAGTATCATCTACAAACATAAAACATGCCCACTTCATTGCTTATACGATTAGTCGATCTCCCTTTGACTACCTTAATTGACACTTCTTTCCATAAAGCTCTCTTTCTCTCTAACATTGCTTTTTTCACATGCAATATGAGCCTTAGCTTTCCCCTTTCTTTTCTGCTACTACATGCATCTATTCTCTTTGTGTTCCCAAAAATAGCCTCCTAAAGGATGCAATGGCTTCAGCCTATAAAGCTAAGGTTTTACTTGTGATAATATCCTTGTAGCTAAAGGACCTATCTTTGAATAATGGAAAACTATTTATAATGAGTACGTCAGAGGCAATAAAGTAGCTCATTAGTATATTCTTTTTACTCTTCAAGAATCTCTTATGCTTGATGTATGTAATCTTCTAACTCACAAGCTATATGGGAGTATTTGATAACAAATTTTGAGAATAAAACTATCACAGGGATACTTTATCTTTGTAGTCATCTCATTGAGTTACAATACAACATCGGAACTTCTATGACAACACATATCAAATCATTTAAGAATATTATCAATTAGCTTGATGCCTCTATTGGTGATGCCATTGCACGAAAACAATTGGTGACACAGCTTCTTGACACTATAAAGGATCTTGCTTATGATAATATTGTTACCATATTATTTGACAAAGATGGGATCAATTTGGATCAAGCTTGTATATATTTGATTGAATATTCACAATGACATGAATGACAACACACAAATCAAGAAACCGCTATGATTTCATAATAGGACATAGTCAGAACACATCAATCAAGCTTTATTTGCTCGAAGGCATTCCTTTCCATGCTTTACATATATTGTTGACTTCTCTCATCTCAAGTTTCCTAACAGATGTTGTTCTTAGTGCGGTAGAAATGATCAAAGTAATAGATGATTGCTAGTAGGCAAAACAATATGATGAAGAATATGGTATTACAAATAAACAACCATGTTTATGCAGGGATTATTCTCCTTATCATCAACCCATCTATGTTTAAAGAGGCATTTTGATTCAGATTGTAATAGAGCGTCTTGGTGATCTTAACAGTAAAATATAGCATCATCGCTTCGATCATTCTGATTTTTCTAAGCTTGTCGATCTTTATTGGTGTGACCTTGCTCAAGGTATGGGATTCAAAGCTAGTCCTCACATGGGTATTTGTGAATATTGTACACTTAGAAAGAATTTTCATAAACCCTTTTCCATTTCCACCACAACTCATTCCAAAGGTTTTCTTGATCTGATTTGCACTAATATTTGTGGATCTTTTTCTCCATCAAAATCTCAAGATCAATATTTCATGACTTTTATTGATGACTTTTCAAGATACACCATTGTTTTTCTCTTGTGACACAAACTAGAAGCCTTATTGTCTTTTAAGCAATATCAAAAAGTTGTCAAACTTCATATTGGTTGTCACATTAAGAAACTTTGTAGTGATAATGGTGGAGAATACATTTCAAAATATTTTGATGATTATAATAATAATTAGGGTATTCATCATGAATATACGGTTCCCTACTCTCCTCAATAAAATGGTATTGTTGAATGTAAAAACAATACTATCCTCAATGACATGTGATGTATGCTCATTCATTCTGGCTTATCTTGATATTTTTGGGCTGAAGCAATCTTAACAATAGTATTTCTACAAAATTATCTTTCTATGACTGATTCTTGTAAAATATTGATTGCTACTTGGATAGGGAAAACTCCTTCTGTTTCATAGTTTTGAACCTTTAGATGTATTGCTTATATTCAAGTATCCAAAGAGGCTCCTAGAAAACTTGACCATTCTAGTTTGAAAGTTATTTTCATTACATATTCTTATTTTTTTAAGGAATAAAAGTTTTATGATCCATCCTCCAAGCAAATAAACATAAGTCATAATGCTATTTTCAATGAGCAACTTATGGGCAGCACATGGTCTCAAGAGGATGCTAGGAGGATGTGGTCATTGGAGGATATTGATGAAAAAAAGTCATTACTCACTACTTTTCCTTTTCTATATGATGATGAACCTTCTTCACTGGATAATATTGACTCTTCAAATTAGGATTCACATGATGTACCTATTATTGCTAATGATGACCTTGGCATTGATGTTTATATTGATCTCCCAATTGAAAATTTACATGGTACCTATCATGTTTATGATGTTGATATTCTTGAGAATGCTCTCAATATTTGTGAAGACCTTGTCTCCTACAGTGATGCCATGTCATCCCCACAAAAGGAACAATGGCAAGAGGCTATGGAAATTGAGTATTAATCTCTTCTCTCTAAAGGTACTTGGGTTCTAACTGAGTTACCACCTGGATGTACTACTATTAAATTCAAGTGGGTTTATAAGACTAAAACAAAAGCAAATGAAACATTTGAAAATTTTGAAGCAAGCCTAGTTGTCAAACGTTTTTTACAAATTGCAAGAGTTGATTGTCGAGAAACTTTCTCACCTATTGATCCTATTACTAGTATTCAGGTCTTGTTAGTTTTTGTTGTTGAGTTTGATTCGGAAGTTCATCAAATGGATGTGAAAACTGCTTTTCTTAATGGGAAATTAAAGGAAGAGATACACATGGAGCAACTTGAGGGATTTGCATGGTGAGAGCTATGGCAGGAGAGCAAAAGCTAGAGAGAGAGAGAGAGAGAGAGAGAGAGAGAGAGAGAGAGAGAGAGAGAGAGAGAGAGAGAGAGAGAGAGAGAGAGAGAGAGAGAGAGAGAGAGAGAGAGAGAGAGAGAGAGAGAGTCACGATGTGGGAACTCCAACAGTCACAATGTGTGACCAACCTTCCCTTCATTCAAAGGTCACTGAAAGAATAAAGAATGTGTGACAGTGATGGGTGTCTGCCACCTGCAGTGTGTAGTGATAGGTACTGTCAGTGTAATAATACACAAGCGGCTAGGCGGAGGCGCCTTTAACCCCAATAACCTTCCACTTAAAGAAAAATCTGTTTTGGTGAGGAGTGAAAAGAAAAATAAAAGACAATACAACATGTACACATGTATAACAGGATGAGGAAAGACGTCATCTCATCCCACGCCTATCAACCTCTTGAGGAAGGCAAAGTGCTCTGTAGAAACGCTTTTCATGAGCAAGTCTACAAGATTTTGATTAGTCAAGATCTTAAGAAGCTCAATAGACTTGTCCTCAATGACCCCACATATGAAGTGATACCTCACCTCAATGTGTTTTGTCTTTGCATGAAAGACCAGATTCTTGGCTAACTAGATAGCACTCATAGAATCCGAAAGCAGGGTAGGGATAGTATCAATACAAAGATCATGAACCAAACAACCCAACCAAATGGCCTACTTGCAAGCCTCAGTGGTTGCAACATACTCGTCCTTTATAGGAGAAAGGGCCATGAATTTCTGCACCCTGGACATCCATGAAATCACACCTCTAGCATAAGTGAACACATAGCCAGAAGTGGACTTCCTACTATCTGCATGTCCTACATAATCAAAGTCAATGTACTCAATGACTCTTGTATCCTGGCTGCCATAGCATATGTGCATATTTGTAGTGCCCTTTAGGTATCTCATGATACCCTTCATGACATCCCAATGCTTCTTGCTAGGTGTAGCCATATAGTGTGCCACAACACCAACTGCAAAGGTAATATTTAGATCAGTTGCTATCATGGCAAACATAAGACTGCCCACTATAGATGGACAGGGAATCTTGGCCACCTCGGTCCTCTGCTCATCTACCTTCATACAATCAACCTATGATACCTTTACATAAGAAGGCAATGGATAGCCAATAGGCTTCACGTCGTGCATGCAGAATCGCTCAAGGACTTTATGAATGTACTCCTACGACAAGTAGATGAGTCCTTGATGCATGTCGTGTCTAATGCGCATACCAAGTATGTGAGAGGTCTGTCCCCTTGAGTTGAGCCTTAAGAGCATCTAGCTCATCATGATCTTTCCCTACTAATAGCATGTCATCCACATAGAGTACTAAAATACAAGTACCGATCCATAGCACTATGGTTGTAGCCTTGTGATTGCATAAAGGAATCGAACTTATGATACCATTCCCTAGGTGCCTACTTCAATCCATAAAGACTTTTCTTCAGCTTGTACACTAGGTACTCCATGCCAGGCTCTGCAAAGCCCTTAGGCTACTCCATGTAAATCTCATCATGAAAGTCCCCATTTAAGAAAGCTATCTTGACATCCAATGGCAATTGTAATTGCCTCAATCCAAAAGTGCTAGGGTAGGCCTGCATGGCTAAACATACTACGAACCCTTTCCTGGATGGTCCTATTCATCGGCTTAGCCATACCATTCTCGGGAGGGGTGTAAGGGGGTGGTCAACTGATACTTTATACCCCTCTCATCACGTAACTGCTCAAAAGCACGTGATACATATTCATCCCCATTATCTATCCTAAGGCATTTCAGCCTATTCTCAGACTGTTTTTCTACCAAAGCAAGCCATCTCTGAAAAGCTGCCAAGACATCGGGCTTCTACTTTATGGGATAAGCTGATATCTTACGTGAAAAATCATCTATGAAAGTAACAAAATATTTTGCACTACCCATAGACTGACAGGGCATGTGCCCATAGACATCATAATTTACCAAAGCCAAGGGCTCACTCATGCATGACATACTAGACTTCTTATGCGTAGACCTAGTTTGCATGCCATAAAGACAATGATCACAAGAATCAAAATGAGAATGGTCAAGGGGTGGTAAGTACTGTAGACCAAAAAGCATCTTCATTCTCTTAATAGGCATGTGCCCCACACAGGCATGCCAAAGAGATACATGAGGTAAAGACCCCATAGACAAAGCATGATCAATCATAGATCTAGAAACAACTAAGGGGTAGAGGCTGCCAGCCTTGGCACCTCTTGCAAGCACAAGCCTTCCACGAGTAATCTTCCATGTAGAGTCTCCAAAAGATACATGATATCATGTGTCATCAAGTTGTCCAACACACATGAGACTACATGTCAATGCAGGTGCATGATGTACATCATGCATAACAAAACTTCTATCAGAAGGACATTGCAACCTAACATCACTAATGCTGACAATCTCAAGAGACCTGTCATCACCCAAGTGCAGAGAATCCAAAACAGAATTATATGAATGGAACCACTCTCAGCAAGGTGTCACTTGAAAGGATGCACCTGAGTCCAAGAGCCATCATTGTGCATACATAAAGTGTATCTTTGTCATCTGCGAAGAACTAGATGAAGCTTGTACAAGGATAAAATCCCCATCAAAATCCTTGGGCTGCATAACATTGATCTCTTTAATCTTAACGCTTGACTTAGTAGATACTATTTTGCAATCAGAAGACTTATCTTACACTTTCTCTTTTCCCTTGTCTTTGCGCCTTTCATTGCATAGTTCATGACACTGTGGCCTTATGTGTCCTTTCTTCCCACAATGATGGCATGTCAAATTGGCATTCCTACCATAGGATTTCCTGCATGACTCTCCACAAGACTTGGACCGAGATTTCTGCAAATCCCATCCATAACCACTATCACGGTCATTCTTTGCATTTCCATCATTTCTACCTCTAATGTTCAAAGCATGAGACACACATGAGGCATCCAAATTCTTACGATTTATCTCTTTTTGCAGAAGAGATCTCTCAATATTAGATGGCTTCAGAGTAGTGGCAGAAGCACATAAGGCAGTGCAGAATACATCCCAAGACTCATTAAGAGTTCCAGGAAAGAACAACTGAGTGATATCCTCTTTGAAATAAATGCCCTACAAAACCAAGTTCTTAAGAATAGCATCAAATTGACATAGATGAGCTGACATGGTCACATTCTCTTTCGTGCGGAGATCCATAAGTTGTTTCAGCCAATACATTTGACTTGCAGGACTTTGTTTGTCACAGAGGTTCTTGATCTTATCCCAAAGCTGCCAAGCACTCTGTGCTTCCTCAACCACATTGTAATGCACTTGTTGAGTGAGAGACAAGATGAGAGTGGACTTGCATAACTCATCAAGCTCCATCCATTCGTCATTAGTCATAGTTTCAGGCTGCTCTCCACTCAACCTTAGTTACTTTATCTGTGATTTCTGTACCAATACCTACCAAACTTGGCTCTTCCAATAGGCATAATCCATACCATCAAGCTTATTGATGTTAAAGATAGCACTGTCAGTAGAAGAAGATGCCATATTGCAAGCTAAAACAATGCAAATAGTTCAAAAAAATTGCTTGATGTAAACTGTAGAAAATGACCAAAAACCACCAGAACCAAGGAAAAATGGTGAGAAACGAGTATCTAATGATGCTGCCCATCAAGTACCATAAAAAGTACATCAAACCAAGATGATTAAGCATGAATAATACATCATAGTAGTCTGGAGATATATGCTTGCTATAATAATTTTCAGCACCAAGTACCATCAAAAGTACATCAAAACAAGATGATTAAGCATGAAAAATACATCATAGTAGTCTGGAGATATATGCTTGCCATAATAATTTGCAATAGTGTACGATGAGAGCTGACTAAATTACGATACAACATCAAAACTTCTATGACAACACATATCGAATCATTCAAGAACATTATCAATCAACTTGCTGCTTGTTGGTGATGCCATTCCATGAAAGCAATCGATAACACAACTTCTTAACACTGTAAAGGATTACTTATGATAATATTGTTACCATATTATCTAGCAAAGTTGGGATCAATTTTGATCAAGCTTGTATATCTCTCATTGAATATTCACAATGACATGAACGACGACACATAAATCAAGAAACAACTATGATCTTACAAGAGGACATAGTCAAAACAAATCAATCAAGCTTTACTTGCTCGAAGATATTCCTTTCCATGCTTTATACATAGGAGTCATCGTGGTGGTAACTTCTCTCATCTCAACTTTTCTAATAGACATTCTTCTTATTGCAATAGAAATGATCACACTACATATGATTTTCGGGCAAAATAATATGAGGAAGAATATGGTATTACAAATAAACAACCATGTTTATCCATAGATTATTCTCCTTATGACTACTACAAAAAGAGTGATTATCAAACCCGTCTATATTTCAAGAGGTGTTTTGATTTAGATCATAATAGACCATATGTTGCTACACATGACAACACTATTGAAGAAGCAAATTATGTGAGTTATTATATCTCTTTGGAAATGATACTTCATGTTTTTGTGATGTATCTCTTTTTATTATTGATACTAGTGCTACAAGAAACATGGCATATCAGTCCCAATGGTTACATAATTATCATTCTATTCTTGTCAAGAAATTGGTTTATCTTGTTGATGACACAACCTATCAAGTCAAAGCTATAGGTGATTTATATCTCGGTACTCTATCTTTAGCAAGAATTCTGTGTGGAGTTTTACACATCCTACATCTACAAAGGAATCTTATTTCAGTTGCAAGAATTTTGGATCTTGGTCTCTTTATTGGTTTTGACCATATCAAGTATGGCATTGAGAAAGATGGAAAACCATAGCTGTCGCTCCTCAAAATGGTAATATTTTCTAGTTATCTTTAAATGAAGATATTACAAATGTTGTTACATCTCTTGGTGATCTTAACAGTAAAGTATAGCATCATCGCTTTGTTCATTTTGATTTTTCTAATCTTGTCGATCTTTATCGGCGTGACCTTCTTCAAGGTATGGAATTCAAAGCTTATTCTCCCATGGGTATTTGTGAATATTGTGCACTTAGAAAGCATTTTCACAAACTGTTTTCCATTTCTACAACGACTCATTCCAAAGACAATCTTATTCACACTAATATTTGTGGACCTTTTTCTCCATCAAAATCTCAATATCAGTATTTCATGACTTTTATTGATGACTTTTCAAGATACACCACTATTTTTCTCTTGCGACACAAATCAGATTCAATTTTATTATCTTTTAAGAAATATAAAAAATATGCCAAACTTTATATTGGTCATCATATCAAGAAACTTCACAGTGATAATGATGGAGAATACTGATTTTGATTATTATTGTAATAATCAAGGTATTCATCATGAATATATGGTTCCCTACTCTCCTCAATAGAATGGTATTACTGAGCGTAAAAACAGGACTATCCTCAATGCCGTGTGATGTATGCTCATTCATTCTGTCTTATCTAAATGTTTCTAGATTGAAACGGTCTTAACAATAGTATTTGTCCAAAATCATCTTCCTATTGCTCCTTGTAAAATAGTGATTACTACTTAGACATGTGAAACTCCTTCTATTTCATATTTTTGAACCTTTGGATGTATTGCTTATATTTATGTACCCAAAGAGACTCATAGAAAACTTGATTCCATTGGATATTCAAATTTTCCTAGGGGGTACAAGTTTTATGATCCATCCTCCAAGAAGGTTATCATAAGTCGTGATGCTATTTTCAATGAGAAACTTATGGGCAACACATGGTCTCATGAGGACACTGGGAGGACATGGTCATTAGAGGACGTTGATGAAAAAAAGTCGTTACTCATTGCTTTTCCTTTTCTATATGATGATGAACCTCCTTCACAAGATAATATTGACTCTTCAAATCACGATTCATAACTTGTACCTATTGTTGCTAATGATGACCGTGGCATTGATCTCTATGTTGATCTTCCAATTGGTAATCTCAACTTCCTTCAACAAGTAAAGAAGGTTTTATCATTTGCATTTGATATGGTGGATCTTGTAGACATGCACTCATGTCTTGGTATTCAAATTCAATGCTATTAAAAAAAGGGCGTTTTAATACTATGTCAAACAAAGTTCATTGAAGATATTATTTAGAAGTTTGGTTTGGATTCTGCACATCGTACTAGTACTCCTTGTCTTATGAGCTCTACCAAAAACTCGTACTTTTTGCACCAGACAACATCTTAGTTCTCAATGCCTTAAACATTGGACTGTAGCTAAATAATTTTTGAAGTATTTGAAAGGCACTAAATATTTTGGGTTGGTTTATCGACATCAACAAAACTCTAATTCTATGCATTCACTTCAACTTTTGGGTTATACAGATGTACATTGGGCAAGCTCTCACTTATCTATGCATTTTATAAGTGGAATTTGTTTCTTTATCAATGGTTGTCCTGTTTCTTAGACTAGCAAGAAAGAAAATTGTGTTATTGTTTCCACTACAAAGGCTGAATATGTAGCTGCATCTTTAGCGGCTCGAGAGTTAGTATGGCTTCAACAAGTTCTATCAGATATTGGCCATCGTCCTCTCTCCAGCATACCACTTCGATGGGATAACCAAAGTGCCATTAGTCTTGCTAAAGATTATGTTCAACATAACAAGTCTAAGCATATTGCAATGCATTATCATTATGTTTGGTATGAAGTAAAGAAAGGCGTGATCATGATTGAACATTGTCCAAGTGATCAGAGGATTGCATATATATTCACTAAAGGACTCAATGAAGTACGCTTTACTCTGCTAGACTTGGAACTTGGAGTTGTCTCAACTTCAATATTTGGGAATTAATCTACTATGACATTGTAGTGCCATTGTACATACTCTTTGTAGACGCCATACACTTCACACATGCATATACATCTCAGAACTCTTGGTCATCTTTGTAAATACATATTCAATTTCACTTCACATGCACAAATTCGCTTTACATCACACAATAATCCTTCTTGATCATGGTTGTAAATTTGTATCTAGGAGCTGGGGTTTTTCCCTTGTGCTCCCTAAGGGTTTTTTCATCTGCAACTGGAGACCTTTGTTTGAGTGGGAATATTGGAGCTATATATAGCTCACCCTATCTAGACTAGGTCTCACATATATATATGTAGATTGTGATTAATATGAAATAGTCTTCGGGAGTGTACATGGTGTGTTTCTTCTCTCCCTCTTGAGTCTCTACATATATTCTCTCTCTGCATCTCAACAAAGACTACGATCATCATGATCATCTATTATTGGAGTAGTGATCAAAAGCTTTTGATTGTAAGACTTACAAACAAAAATTTAAGTACATAAATGAAGGTTTCAAAAAATTTTATTCATTTTGAAAGCCTTTGACTAGTTTTTTCCCTTTCTGCTTCGCCTCCAGCTCAACTAATAGTCCATAGGTACATTTTTAGGGATAATTTTATTTTAATTTTAGAATATTATTTAAAAATCATTTTCTATTTTAAATACTTTTGTTGTGCTAGAGGTCTCCCTCATACTTTAAAAGTATTTTTAGAATTTTAGTCTCCCTTTGTATATGTGTGGATTAGAGGCATGCCTCACACTGTAGAAATAGGATATTAGGATTATTCATTTGTGTTATGTTGTATTAGAGGCTTGCACTTTCTTTCATAATACAAGCATACAATTTTCTTGGATTTGCTATTGCTAGTACTGAAGGCTTGCACTTGCATTCCAATAGTAAGTCTAGGCTATAAAACATCCATTTCTATGTCTATTAAAGGCTTGCATCACATTCTACGAATGGATTTAAACTTTGTGGTATTGTGTACTTGTGTTGCATTGGAGGTGCTCACACTAACTCACAATACAAGCATAGAAACTACCTAGTCTTTGCTATTTGACATGTGCCCTCACACTCCAATAGTGCATCTAGGTAATAAAAATATTATTGTTAGGAGTGTTAAGACTTGAGCCACACTCCAGAAAAGGATTTAAACTGTGATGCTTGTACTTGTGCAAGTCCACTCATGACCTTGATGTCTTCCAATGAGTCTACATTGACTTAATCAGCAGTTTGGCTATATCATTGCCTGTTATGGCCTTGTCTATCTTGTTCATCAACAAGAAAAACTTCTAATTCCCCATGTTCCATAGCACAAGTTGGAGGTTGAAGGCCTATTGTGGCTTCAAAGTAAAGAAGATTTTGTCATAGTTCGTTGTAGAAATGCATTGGAAGCTATTAGGTATAAGAATTCACACTACTTTGAGTTAAGGTGAGATGAGTATAAAAAATTAGCTCTAAAAAATTAGAAGCTAGAGCTATGCACATGTTTTTAAATTCAAGGCAACGAAGCATGAGCTAGAGCATCATGCAATGTGCCCCTCAATTTGTGCAATGTGTTGGTCAGCCCCGAGGGCCTTCTCCATGTTCAAGAAAACCTTCCATTGGTGCGAAAACATGGACCACTTCATGTAGGAGTTATTTCCAACAAGTGTAAGTCTCAGTGACACCCCTTTTGTGTGGCTAATCAAAAGTTGGCTACACACGGGCTAAAACCTACATCACATTTAGAGGGAGGCCACACTAAGATGTTAGGATGTGTACAAAAGACATTGATAGGGTAGTGCTACAAGGCAATGGAGAAAGGGCATGTCTTCACCTTTTGAGAGAGAGAGAGAGAGAGGCTTATTGCGTTCGTTACGTGGGATGATATGATGTCTTATCCTTGAACATTGTTGCATCCCGCGTATCCCACATGCAACGGCGCGTAATCCGAGCTTTGCTTATAAAGTGTGCGGAGAGGGGCGGCTCCCACTTCATCTGTCCCCAGTGGGCTCTCCTTGTTGCAGACCTCGAGTCGGTGGGGATACGATGCAACGGCCAGAGACAATGGCCGGGCTGAGTGAGCTCTCTCTCCATGCCACCCGTCGTCCGAGAGCGCTGTCTCTCGGCGGGGGGTAAGGCGCGTGGACGAGATGCTCCAGGGAGGGCTTGGGACGGCCCCCCTGCCCACCACCACCTTAAAACCTTAACAACAACCAACGGAACAAAAACAACCAACCGCCGCAAGAAAGAAAGAAAGAAAGAAACTAAAAATAAATAATAAAGATAATAAAGCAAAAGAAAAGAAGAAAAATTCGCACATATGCCCTGGCCTTTCTGACAATGGCATACCTTCTATATTTATTAGCCAATGACTTTCACTCCCCACTTTTTGGAAACTCTTCAATCACATGACAGATTTTCATGCCCTCATATCTAGGATTATCCACCCTCATGGTAGCAACATACTGGGAAAGAGCATCTTTAGCCAATTCATGAGCTCTACGGTTCTTCTCCTTGCTAATATGCCAAAATTCAAATTTTTGCAGCTACCTCATGAGGCCTCTAATCTTAAACAGCCAATCCTTCAAAATATCTTTATTGGCTTTCCAAAAATTTTGAACCTATTTGACCACCAATATAGCATCTCCTTTTGCAACTATCTTCATGTATTCTAGCTAAACACACTGTTTCAGGCTAGCATGTAAACTCACATATTCAACTTCATTGTTACTTTGTATCCTTTTACTTTCTTGATTTCCAAAAAAGACTTCTCGATTTTTATCATCCATAATGACAAAACCTAGTCTTTCCTTTTTCAGCACTCTTATGTAACAATCATCAAAAAACAAGAGAGCATCTTTATCCTTCATTTCCTCATGAATTTGCAGATGCAAAATTAGTTTCCGTCTAATAACAGTTGCACTTTCAACATGGTCTTTATAAGTCAAAATATCAGCTAAGCTAGCTCTTATAGTATCCTCCTTCAAACATGTAAATTCAAATTCTTGTAGAGCCAGTAGTCACTCAGTAACTCTTGGAGCATTTTCAGTAGATCGCAAAACCTGTGGAAGCAACTGAGAATTAGTAAGTACTATAAATGGTTTTTGAATCAAGTATGATTTTTATCTTTTAACTGCATATACCAACCCCCATACCAACAATTCTTCTTCCATTCAAGCTTTTTCAGTCACTCCAATGGATCTGCTTATATAAAACACACGCCTCATATAAGACATCCCCTTTCCCTTCTGCATTAAAATGGCTTCCACTGCATTTTTTCCAACACTAATGCTAATGAAGAAAGGTTCATCTGAGTTTGGAGGCATAAGAACTGGTAAAGTGCTTAACTTTTCTTTAATCTGCAAGAATGCAATCTCTTCAACTTGCGTCCAAACTAAAGGATCCCTTTGAGTTGCTTTCTGTAAAGGATACACATACTCAGCCAGCATATGGAATGATCTTGATAGATACCTCAACTTTTGAACAAAGCTCATCATTTCTTTTATAGTTTTTAGAGAATCCATAAGAAGTAAAGCCTCAACTTTACTAGGCTCAGGTGAAATACCATTAGCAAACACTTCATGATCCAAGAGTATCACTCTAGTTCTTACTATTTTACATTTACCAGAGTTCACCTGACCGCCATCCTCATCAACTCTACAGAAAACTTCATTAAGTTTTTGAGAGTGTAATGCCCTCGAGCTGTACACACAAAAGTCATCCATAAACACCCGCAAAGATTTTTTGATGAAAGGGGAAAATATCCAGTTAACCGATCTTGAAAAGCTAGCATATGCATTCATCAAACCAATAATGGCATTACTCTATAACAAAAGCATCCCCATGGGGTAATGAATGTTGTTTTCTACTAATATTCTTCTACTATTCTAATCTAGAAATATCTAGAGTATCCATTGCATACACTGTAAAATACATGACCAACCATTTGATCCAAGATCTCATCCTGAAACGAAAGAAGATAGTAGTCCCTCTTAGTCGTTGAATTAGGAGGCTTGAAATCAACACATACTCTCCACTTTCCATTCTTCTTTGGCCTGATTAAAACATGAGACACCCACTCTGCATCATCAATAGGATAGAAAAATCCCGCATCAAGCAACTTCTCAATTTCAGCTTTAAGTACCTTTTCCTAAATTGTACCAAGTCTCCTAAGTTTTTAAACCACTCGTTTATAACCTTCTTTCAATTTGATATGGTGCACAATGTTGTTAGTACCCCTCAGTTGGTCATATTTTGTAGCAAACAGTTTCACGTATTTCTGAAAAATGGTTGAATATTTATTTGTTTCATCACTAGTCAAGTCATTTCCCAGCATATTCATAAGCTTGGGTAGTCCAACATTCATTTCAGGTTGTTGGTCACATGTTTCCTGCATGAGTTCTGTACTTCTTGCAGCAATATTTATAACTTTTTCCTCTCTTTTTGGACCCTGGATTGACAAACAGAAGAGGTCAACATCCCTAGAGAGTAGGCTAGCTTCCCATTCTCTATCTTCCTCATCAAGGTTGGAATTTTTTGAATCACTACTTTCATCACCTCCAACATCAATTTCATATCCATTTTGAATGACGGACCCTGTTTTCATGTCAAAGATCACCATCTTATGAGCTGGCTTCTCTAGATAGAGTTCCAATTGACCTCTATACCAGTCTTTTCTAGACCTCATATCAATCAACCACGATCATCCCAAAATGAGAGAATATGCCCCAAGTTTTGCAAGCATAACATGAAAATCCAAACATGCTCTTTGGCCTCCAATGTTCATCTTCAAGTTCTCGATGACTCCCTAATATTTTACTTTTGATCTATTTGCCATTTTAACCTTAAACAATGACTTCTATGTCATTTTAAGATGCATTTGTAGCATTGCTTCTTCAGCGATTACACAAACTTGTGCACCACCATCAACATAAACTTGATCAATTTTCCTTCCGTGTATCCATGCATCCATGATAGATATAATGTCTATCACATTTGATAAGTATACCACTCTAACATTCCCAGTTCGGGTCTTTCCTTTCTTCTTGATGCTAACCAACCCATGCCATTTCCTTCGCATATATGAGTTCATCTATAGTAGGCTGACCGTATGTAACATTAGCCTTCTCACCTTTTGAATCCTCAAGCAAGTTGTAAGGAACTTGATTGACTCCCAAAGCAAAGTCCCCCACTTGAATCTTCATTTGTTGTTTAACTTTCTTGCTAGTTTCTGGATTGTTTGCAATCTATTGTCCCTTTTTAATCCTTTCTACCCTTTGAGTTTCAGTTTTAGTATCCTTCTCTTCGAATCTCTTGTTAGCTAAAATATCAACATTTTCCCCATCATCAGACATGCTAGTTTTGATCAGATTCATACATGATGTGCCTTCATCAGGTCTTCTTTTCAACAATTGCCTAGCTGGTTCAAGTGGCCTTTATTCCCATTGAGGTCTAGCATCTTGCCTAGCATTCTATTGTGGCATGGGATACATCTCCCCTCCTATTCTTATTGGATAAGGGCAATCACGAGCAATATGACTTTTCCTTTGCTTTTCTTTGGCTATTTTGACTGCATCTTCATATGTATCAGGGTCTTTGATCAAAATCTTTTCTCTAATTTTAGGCCTAAGCAATGAAACAAACTTGTCCTTTTTCAAGAACTTCATTAGATGTTGCTCCATACTTTGTGCAATTTCTATCCATTTTTCTTCAAATCTTGCAACAAATTTAGACACTTCCTCATTCTCCCTGAAACATCCTTTCCAAAGATTTCCATAAACTCTCAAGATTTGGCTTAGCTGCAAACCTTGTAAGGAACTCATTTTGACTTCATTTCAATTTGCCCTTATCTCTTCATTTAGTGAGTTCCACCATAATCTTGCAAAACCTTCAAGTAGGATGTTGATCATTCAAAGCTTATCTACATCATTGTCCCTTCGATCTTGGTAAACCATCCACTCCAATCTCTTGATAAATTGATGAGCATCCTCATTTTTAGTACCAAAGAAGGGTTCATATCCAAAAGCCACTATGATTGAGTTTGTGTATCGGTTGGTTTCCAAACTGTTATACTTCCTAACTGATAAGATCAGCAAAAGATCTTCAACACAGGAGATCCTCAACGGGGGCACTAGGTGAATTGGGTAGTCGATGGCCTCTAACAACCCCCAAGGCAACACAACAAGATAAAGATTGAGGATCTCCCCTCAGCAAAACCCATTAGACAACACCATTGAACAAATGATTAAATATTTGTGATCACTCACTCTTGCCCATAATACATATTCTCTACCACATACCCAGTTTCAGATGTAGAGATCATTTACTTCTATTCTTCTCTCCTGAATGGGAAGTCTCACGCAAATAACTAACATACATCACTCTCAACACGATGAAGAATAGCCCTCTGCTGTCTCTCACTCATATCCATACATTAGAACAAATCTTCATACATTGTGCCCCACATAGCAGTAGAAGAAAACAAGACAAAAGGAAGACTCTTATTGCCATCATCTGAAAACTAAGAACTGGCATCAACCAATTGGCTTCAAGAGCCCTGCCATCATGCTCCACGGCTCCGATAACTTTAGCTACATGGCCTCTTTCTTCTAAAAATTGGTTCTTCTTTTTTAGCATCATATTTCTCCTTTCCCTTTAGATTGCAAGATTCTTCTCTCTCTCTCTCTCTCTCTCTCTCTCTCTCTCTCTCTCTCTCATACATTAATTGTCTTGAGTAGAACCCTTTTCCCTCTCTTTTCTTTATTTTTTAAAAAAATCCTCATATTTTTGCTTTTTCCCCTAGTTTACCAAGCTGCCCTCTTGCTTCCCCTTAGTTACTAGCAAACATGTCCCCCTGCCACATAAAATTCCACTCGGGGGACTCAAATCGGAAGAGAGAACACATTCTGGTATGAGGATATCTCTTCTTGCATGAGGCATGTGTCTCAAAACTGAGATATCACAACCACATGTCAAACATGCATGGTATCACTTGGGATTTCCATCTTTCAACCTGATTCTTGCTACAGGTAGGTTTTAGAAAGACAAACTCATATCATTTCATCAAGCATAAGTTTTGACAATGTATAAAAAATCAGTGATAAACATAGCTTCCTTCTCATCTTACATTAGATCGCATTGAGGCATGGGAGCAACTCAAACAAGAACATCTAAGGGTTCCTTCTCTACCCTCGAGGAAGCTACTATATGTATATCCTTTACATCATGTGCGTTCAATGCCTATTTCTAAATATCCTTGTTTGTGAATTTTTTCTGAATAAAACATAACCTTTTCTATTCAATCTATAAAAAATAAATTTATATTACACCCTTTTGTATGTAAAAAATATATTAAAATGGTATTTTAAAAATACCTTATTTTGAACCCACGTGATGCACACATATATTCATGAGTAACCTACCTGAGTCTCTACCTCAAGCTCAAAGTACCATGAGTAGAAAGCTTTAGCCTTCTTCCTATGTTTTTCACGAGTGGATGCATAGCATCGTGCAATCCACCCCCTCCAAACTTGCATATCCTCATGATGTGCCACACTATATAGCCATGTGCATCAAACACCAATATGATCATAACCTACCCAACAAAAATTGTGCATAAGTGATTTCCCACTAGAGTAAAACACCCAAGTCACAAGTATTTTCTAACACACATAGAAATTTAAATATCCATCTTTATCATAAGGCACTTTTATTGCATGACATCCCTCGTTCATATAGCCATGTCAAGAATCGTGTGGTGGGGGGACTTGGTTGAGTTGTTACACTAAACACACACCATACACACAAGAGAAAACTCACTCAAGAACATAAGAAGAGAGATGGAGGCAAAAACGTTTTTCTTGCTACTTTTTTGTTCTTCTTCCATCCACAATACGATGTATACAAAGTATAGATAAGATACATCATAAATCAAAGTGGCATACTGAGTTAGACAATGCATAACTGACTATACTAATCGACTTGCACGATAACTATGCTAGTTATAGGTAGGTGCAACAAATTAAATATAATAAGTAATAAGGAAGTGGCCATATGAGGACCATAATGACCACCAATGTGCTAAGTGTAGATGTGGAGACCCATCTAATTGAGTAGTCAATCATCAATGTTTGCACGTGTTGAGCTTGCCATCTCAACACTCCCCTTCAAGCTCAACTGTATCTCTACAACTCCAATTAAGCTTTGAAATTTTTGAAGCTTCTCTACACCTAATGCTTTTGTGAAAATGTCATCTATATGATCCTGTGTGACCAATTCAATCTCTCCTACAAATATCTTCTCTCTCAGAAAGTGGTAATGCACCTCAATGAGTCTTCTCCTACCATGGAACAAAGGGTTCCTAGCTAGTTGTATGTTGCTCATGTTGTCACAATGAATGACAACTGGAACATCTCCCTACACATTCAAATCATCTAATAACTTTTGCAACCATACCACCTCCATGCTACCATAGTAACACCTCTATACTCAACCTCTCTACTCGATAAAGCAATTATAGATTGCTTTTTGCTAGTCTATGTAGCCATTGCACTACCAAAGGAAAACATGAGTCCAATGGTAGATCTTCTATTAAGCATGTCACCGACCCAATCTACATCTACATATGCAAACACATGTATATCCTTACCTGCATCAGAAAAAGGTCCATAATACAAAGTGGACTTCACATACCTCAAAATGTGTCTAACTCCATTTAAATGAGTCTTTCTAGGTATTTGCATAAATTGACTACCAAGGCCAATAGCATAACTCAAGTGTGGCCTTGTGATAGTCATATAAATCAAACTCCATACTATCCTCTTGAACATAGTAGGATCTTCTATCTAATCCCCAACATCAACATTCAATTGCACATTTTTCTCCAATCGCACTAAAAAAGGCTTAAGCACATGATGCCATACCATACTTGGATAATATATCCAAGTCATATTGCCTTTGGGATAGAAATATACCATCATCACATCTGATCACCTCAATTCCAAGAAAGTAGCTCAACTCACCCAAATCCTTCATCTCAAACTTCTTCATCAAAAGGTCCTTAACTTTAGTAATCCCACTATCATTGTTACATGTAATAATCAAGTCATCCACATAGATGACCATGGTGACCAAGCCTATATCTCCCTTTCTCACATAAAGTGAGTGATTAACATCAAAAACATAAAATTCAATGTTGAGAAGATACTCTCTGATCTTGTCAAACTATGCTCTAAGTACTTACTTCAACCCATAGAACACCTTCTTTAACTAGCTCAAGTAACATCGAGAATGTATGTAGAAAAATGATATTTGCATGTGTCTCACTTGAATCCACCCAGCATCATGTCCCCGATCGCTCATTCACCCAAGAACATCCTTTAATGACCACGTCCTCCCATCATCCTCCTGAGACGATGTGCTGCCCATAAGTTGCTCATTGGAAATAACATCACGACTTGTGATTACCTTCTTGGAGGATGGATCATAAAACCTGTATCCCTTAGAAAAATTTAAATATCCATTGAAAATGACTTTTAAACTAGGAGGATCAAGTTTTCTATGAGTCTCGTTGGGTACATCATACTCCAAAAGAAAGAGACCCAAGTCAGATGAAACATGGGCTAGAATAAAGTGACCCATAATAGACAAAACGTGTGCGAGAATAAGCCTGCCCAACGTAGATGATAAAATATAATCGCTTCACTTTTTGGCCAAGAATAGATGATGATCTGGAAAATTTTGGCAAAAAATCAAGAGTGAATAATCGTGAGGAGACCTGTGTCATGGAAGTCTGCATGAAAAGTTGTTGTTCTATTTATTTTCATGTTTCAAGTCCAATTTACCTAAACTAATATAACTTTTGACATGGAACTCCAAATTGAGTACGGATCTACTAGAAGAAAGCCTGTGAGTCTTAGCACATCACAAAAACTAGTTCTCTTGAGAAAGGCATTCCGTTAAGAGTTTCCTGAATAGAAAATTTTAGGGTGTCAACAAGCAAGGAATATCTATAGTTCAATATATATGCAATCTAAATGATGATCGAGTGAACTTCTTCTATGCTTAAAATTCATAACATAAGATTCTCATAACATACACAATGCATCAAATTTAAGCATGAAAAGAACATGAATCAAGAACCAAAGAGATACTACATAGATATACTTCTTGATTGTCTTCTTCAAGGAATTGGTTGTAGTCGATCCTGATAGCTCTGATACCATGCTGAGATGTAGAGAGAGAAGATATGTAGAGATGTAAGAGGGAGATAAGAGACACACCATGCACACTACTTCCTTTTGCGATCAACCTGCACTTATCATTAATATCTTCTACCAAACAACCTTTTGCATTAAATCAAGCCTGCAACTCTTGCTTTATCTTTTGGCCAACAGACACAATTCTTTGTGATTGATGGCACATGTAATGCATTTGACAGACTCTTTGTTTGGCCATCATGCAAGGATAAATGATTTTTTTCAATGTGTAAAATTGGTTGGCATGAATCATTGCTCATCCACACAACCTAGATTTTTTAAATCCTTTATCTTTTTGAACCATTGAGCATGACTTGTCATATGATTAAAGTCACCTAACTGACAAGTCATATATCATCATGTGTCCCGTTTCTTGGAACAATATTCATCATATGCTACAAAACAAACAGACGCTCATATTGGTCTTCATTTTGTCATGAGAGGATGATGCATAGTTTTCTTATTGTAATTTACCACTCTACGGATATCATCCTTTTTAGCATAACATTGGGCTGCAAAATGACTTGTTTTACTATAATAATGACAAACAATACCAGAATTGTCAAAGCCTCTATTTTATCATTCACCTCTTCCTCTAGAGCTCCCCCTGTCTCTAAAGTTTTCATGGCCTCTTGAAACATTCATTTCACCAAATTGCTCATTTAACTTGTTTTGCTAGTTATCACCAATACATCCATACCACGATCTCTTGAAGAGGATCTACCACATTTCCTTTCTAAACTTGAGTAAAATCCTTGAACCTGTTTACAACTTCTCTCAGATAATTCACCCCACATATTGATCCCTTTGATGATCATGAGAGAGACCAACTCGTCAAAATCTCAAAATCTCCTTTGCATTCCATTCTTTCTATGCTTTTAATTCATTTGCAGTCATAAGGTTACTCAGCTCTGGCTCTTTTTTTACTTGAAATAAACTCGTAAAGGCTCTTTCCAATAAGGAAGTTCATCACACAAAACTTCCATGATGGATAATTGTTCTTATCCAGCTTCTCAATGATTGGATTTTCATTGATATTTATGATTATCACAAGATTGATACAAAACAGAAAGCAAATCTTCTACAACCTTTCAAAACAAGTGCACATCAATACACTATTAAGTAGCCTTTTTAATTGACTATTGAATAGTAGATTGAGTATGCAACCTGTTTGTAGATAAAACTTGTGTTTGATTCTTGGCAAACACCTTAAAGCTTACAAGTTTGAAATCTATAACCTGTGTATCCATTTTTTATCAACATAGATGAAATTGCAATATATCCTGAAACTATTATTCTGAACCTTGCGGATCTAAAATGAGGCCCCAAATGGCCTCAAATGGCCAACAAAAGTAGGATGACTATCTTGCAAAATATACAATACTTTGTTTCACACAAAATCTCATAGCAATCTAAGATTTTTGCTATGTCTTGCTTCCATGCCTCCACATGCACTATCTAAGAGAGAGAGAGCGGAAGAATGGGAGAGCTTCTTACTCCTCATTGGCTTGCTTGAATCCTTACTTCTTCTCCTTCACTTTAGCCTTCAAAACTAGCCTCTCTCAGTGCTAGTGCTCTAATACCATGACAAGAATCATGTCATAGGGGAAGTTTTTTGAGTTGATGTGCCAAACACACACCATACACATAAGGAGAAGCTCACCCAAGAACACAAGAGAGATGGAGGCAATAACGTTTTTTTTTTCTTATTCTTCCACACATAATACAATGTATACAAAGTATAAATAAGATAAAACATTTAAAAAAAGTCACATACTAAGTTCAAGAGTATATAACTAACTATACTAATAGAGTGGTGCTATAACTATGTCATAAAAGCAGGTGCAATAAACTAAATATAATAAATGATAAGTCACTGACCATGTGAGGATCATAATAACCATCAAAGTGCTAAGTGTAGATGTGCATAAGAGTCTCCTTTAGCATTGCGTTAATCAATGCATCTCTACCTTTAACATCAACCTACATAAGTAGAAAACATAGCAACATCCTCAATCAAAACCTCTACATCTTCACATTTCTCCAGCATACATTTGATTCTACAATTATAGTAGCATCAACTTACACATCGGATAGTTTAAAGAATCCCAAGAAAAAATCTATACAATATCAGTAATCTTTGACTTTATTTCTAGTTTTGCGTTATACTTTGCAACTTTAGCATGCAACAATGGAATCTCAAATAGTTCAATCGACAAATCATGATTTTGCATACAAATCTTAGCTCTTTGGACACACTTACGTTCTCCCTAGACTTTAAGAAAATACATGTATTTATCCTAGGATATACCATACATATGTGGAATCTCCTAAACTTGTTTCTTAAACGCCGCTTTCATCAACATATTCAAAACATTCAATCCTACAATCCTCTTAGATATCATATTCTTGCATCCTTTTATCAAAAAATTTGACATAGCTACATACATCCTGTCCATTAAATAGGTCCACTTCCTCTATAATCATTTGAAGTGCTTCCATTGCCAAATCCTCTATCCTCTCAGGTTCTTAATTAGTAATTTCCTATTCCTGGATATCTATGACTTGATATGGTAACTACATTTGTACTTCCCATATAAATATTTGAATTACATGTATCCTACCATCCATATCCAAATCTTTACACTTAACTACATGTATACACTTTTTCAATAACCGCATCTGCTCCGTACTACATTCCTTGTTAGGTCCTTGTCAGCTTCATGGTGGAGATTTGTTCAAAGAGAAAATCAGCAGTTTCGTGATTGGGAAGAGTTCAAGATGCATATGATGGTCATTTCAACCTAAGTCTCCCATCCTACAACCTTGTCACAGCATCTCACATCGGGTTTTAACACTCATGTTGAAAGGATGCAGATGTAGGCCAATAAGAGGTGGGGTCTCTACCAAGAGATTTAGGAAAGAGGAGGAGGTGTGGTAGTACTAGCTGAATAGGAAGAGATACTTTCAATGTTATGCACAAAACTATAAGAAACCCATATTACAATCCCAGTCAAAAGATTTGAACCCAAATCACAATTTTATATGAGAATATCCTCAATGTTAACCCTCCACTTCATCCAAGTGTTTCCAGGGATTAGGAGTGGTCGACATTAACCCCAAACTCTTCTTAGCCCTCCACTTCATCTGAGTATAAAATTTCTCAAGAGTGATCAAAACTAAGCCTCAATAGTTAACCCTTATTAAGTCACTTCAAAACTTCAAGTATGTTTTCATACATGAGATAAAGCCTAACTTCCTTCATTGCATTCTTTCCATAAAGCATTGACTAGCACATACATAAACAAAGTTAAGATGAATTGTGATAGCTACATCAATTTCTCCACTTCTCCAACATATTCAAATTAAGTGTAGCATGATTTTCCTCTTAGGGTAGGTATATGCTTCTCTTGTTGTCACTTGTTTCTTTCCAAGGTTCCTCAGTCGATAAGATGTCCTTGCTGAATGGTAGCTATGATAACAAGGAATTTTCAACTCCTGATGGTAGTAGCAAGGAGCATAGACTACACAAAAGGAGTTCATGGTAAAGCTAGCTCTCATGATAAGGCAAACAAAAGGATTAGCTTTTGTACTTTTTGTTAAGGGAGGGTAGGACTTGAAATAGTGTTGCCTTTACTCATTTTTTTTCTAGAGCATTGAAGCATGGAGAGAGACTCGAGTTGCTGCCTCCTTGAATTCAAGTTTATAAATCTAATGGAGTATAGCTTGAAGGCAGTGTTATAGTTGGAGAATATTGGCATGGAGGTAGGCCACAAGACATCATGATCTTCATATGATTGCATAGGAAGAGCCTCTTAATAGGACTTCTTAAGGCTTGTATCTCTTAAGTTGATCATTATGCTAAGCATCATTGGAAATCCATATGTTTTTTTTTTTTACAAACTTTCCTTACAAGACAAAATCCCAATGTGTGACATTTTCTACTACTACAATTCGGCACTTTGCATGCCACCCATTTTTAGGTTTAGTTATGATCATCCCCATTGATTAGAACAATAAGTATATGCATCATCAGTACTTCAATTCACACTAGATATTAGACCACAATTCATGAGTTTCTGCCTTATTATAGTCATCTCTTGAATTGTCATGAAGGCCTTGTACACCTTGAATTGTCACCACTCTGGTGGTCCCAATAGATCCACACAAGAGAACACCATCCTCTTCATGTAGGTGGTCGATATCCATCAATAGAATCAAAGTTATAAGAGACTCCAAAATATGAAGATTGTCAACAAGCACATCTAGCTTTAGAGAGTCATATAGTCCAAAGTATTGGTCATGGTATACACAATGATTTCAACACAAGAACTATTGAAACCCTAGTAAAACTTTGGTAGGCCATTAAGCTTCAGAATCTTCTTGTAGACAACCAAGAGTCCATTGTGCTGATGCTCCCTTCCTTTCTTTATAGCGTTGGCCTCCTTAGCAAGGTGTGTTCTAATGTAGTCTAGGGAATACGCAAAAAGAAAAATAGGAGGGAAGACACATTGGCTACTCTTGTGCATAAAAGTATTCCCCCAATGCCCTACATGAACATCCTCCTTTACTAGAATGCATGTTGCACCCCCACCCTCCTTTTCATTCTTGAAAGCATGCAATGAAAATTCCTTTTTTTCCCACAATCCATGATAGTATATATTAAAGACTCATTTTTCTCCTTCTCTTGCTTTTTCTCCAAGTCAAGTACCATTCACCAATCAAGCAAATTTGAATGAAGGTTGAGCTCATTGGTGTATTCATCCAAAGCATATATTTCTCTCATACCTTCAAGTCTGATAGCATCATCCATCCTTTGCACATTAGCATCAATATGATCCATCATCACATCCCCATTAAGAATGTTAGATCTGTCAACCATAGCACTTATAATAGTCTCCTCTAGCATTACATCTATCAATGCATCTCCATCTTAAGCATCAATTTGCATAGTAAAAACATAGCAAAATCATGAATCAAAACCTCTACATAATCACAACCCTCCAACACTATGTCTGATTCTATAATTATAGGAAACATGTTCATAAGTATAGCATCCACCTTCATGTTAGATAGTAAAAAATCATCGTTAGAAAGAATATCTACATCATCAGTAATCTCTAGCTTTGTATCGGTATCTGCATTATCCTACATCACTTCAACGTCTAGAAGTGGAAGCTCAAATAGTTCAATAGATAAATCAAGATTTTCCATACAAAATCTTAGCTTTTTGGGCACGTTTACGTTCTTTTCAACATTTTTGAGCATGCTTGTAGTCATCCCAAGTTATACCATACATATGTCATGTCTTCTAAACTTGTTTCTTTAACCCGCTCTTGCATGGAATTTGTGCAGGGATTCGTGAAAGTCACTCGCCACAAGGACGCTTTGCGATGGGAGAACTCAACGTAAAATAATTATCCAAAAGAATTTTAGTTTGAGAAAATAAATTCTTTGATTAAAGATATAGACAAAATACAAAATCAAAAGACTCTCGGATATGATCAAAAGACATCAGCTCGATATGGAACTTGTCTCTTTTAAGCAAGCAAAGGTTCACTAGCCAATTAGAAGACAAGGTTGTTCTTGGGTTACAACAATATTTGGTAGCAAGCAATTTTCAGGAGCACCATGAAATGGCTCAATGTAATGTACTAAATTTATAGTGAGGCTTCTGAGCCTTGATTGTGTAGTGAATTGATGTGACCTTGTCAAGTTTGTAGTACCCTTTCACATCAATTGTGGCTTTTTGGGCATTGTTTACGAATATCAGCACTCCCTTCAGGCCAGTGCCTTAACTCTCTACAACTTGGCCACCAATAGAGATCCCAATTACTTGAAATGGATAAGTGATAACAACATTGTCATGAGCAACAGCTAGTTCAATGGAAGTAGGTGAAACATCAAAGACTATAATTTCTCCCTTGTAATAAGGCACAAGCTTGTACTGTCCACAAGGCAATGAACTGAAAATAAACTTCCCATTTGCATTTGATACGGCACATCACAAGGCTTTCTCATCAAACGGTGAATCCTCATGGCCTTCAGGACATACATCATGCTTTAATGCTGTACAATGTGTCCTAGCAAGAAAATATGCTTTGAAATAGAACTTCGTGCTCAATCATTTGTGATTTGAAGAGGACATGCAAAATTGAATCCATGCTATGCAACCAATCGAATGATGATCCACACAAAATTTATGAATGGAATGAAGAAAATGTGCCTAGCCTATCCACATGTGCTCGTGCGTCATGCAAAAATGCAAATAAAAACACACACACAACAAAAAATAAATTCCTAATGACGTTGACTAATGGTTTCAAATTCCTGGTGAGAAACTCCACCCTCATGTTCGCAATGGTGGATGCGCAGCGTCACGACACTGCTTTCATCAATGCATTCTAAACATTCAATCCTATAATCCTCTAGGACATCAAACTATTGCATCCTTTCTTCAAAATCTTTGATATGGTTACACATGTCCTATCCATTAAATAGACTCACTTCCTCTACAATCAGTTGAATTGCTTCCACTGCCAAATTCTCCGTCTACTCAAGCTTTTGTTCAGTAATTTCCTATTCTCGCATATCTATGACTAGATACAGTAACTGTATTTGTTCTACCTCAATAAATATTTGAACTACTCATACCCTACAACCCATATCCAAATCTTCATGCATAACTACATGTACATACTTTTCTACTAACTACTACTACATTCCTCTTAAAGTCCTTGTCAGCTTCATGATTCATACAGTCCCCATTCTACAACCTTGTCACGGCATCTCATATTGGACTCAACATCGATATATTGAAAGGGCATGCACTGGTAGATATACACTTCTCTTGTTTTCACATATTTCTTTCTAAGGCTCCTTGATCATCATAAAATGCCATTTTTGAATGATAGCTATGATAACAAGGAGCTTTCAACTCCTTATGGTTGTAGGGAGGAGCCATAGACTACACTAAAGGAGTTGAATGATGGCGGTGCTAGCTCTCATGATAAGGATTTTGTACTTTTCATGAGGAGAGAGTAGGACTTGCAACAATGTTGCCTTTGCTCGATTGTCTTCTTAAGCATGGAAGCATGGAGAGAGACGCGGCTTGTTGGTGCCTTCTTAGGGTCAAATTTATAAATCCAATGGAGTATAGCTAAAAGGCAACCTTGTAGTCGAAGAAGATCACCATCGAGGTAGGCCACAAGCCATCATGAGGTTCAGATGATTGAGTGTGGAAAGAGCCCCTTGATAGGACTTCTTAAGGCTTGTTTGTCTTAAGTTGATCACTATGCCAAGCATAATTGCAATTCCATATGTGTTTTCTTACAAACATGCCTTACAAGCCAAAATGCCAACGTGTAACATGTTGTGTTGCTGTAACCCAACACTTTGCATGCCACCCTTCTTTAGATTTAGCTCTGATCATGCCGATTGATTAGGATAATCAGCACACATATCATCAACACTTGAATTCGCACTAGATATTAGACCAGACTTATGGCCATTGAGCTTATGCCCATTGGATTATGCATGGAGGTGTTCTCAAGAAATCCATTCCTTCTTTCCCTCCAAAGATGCAAAGATTCTCCAAAACAATGCTAAAAGCATGTACTCATAGTAGCTGTACACAATGCCACATGTTTCAGCATAAAAAACATTGGGCCCTTCATGCATGAGCCTTTACTCACCTAGCTTATAGATTATCTATACGATCAATCTCACGAGGCAAACCAAAATGTAGGAATAGTGCCGCTGACTTCGGCCACTCAAAATATCTAGCATATCAGTATGTCTGGCAAAATACTCATCGGCATAATCTTCAAAATACGTGTCAATATAGCCGTCAAGAAATACATACGCACGAACATATTAGAATAATTTTTAAAAAATACACAAACAAGCATTCGAATGCATACACCGACACTCATTTGGATGGGTGGCATGGAGATTTAGCTCTGATCATGCCGATTGATTAGGATAATCAGCACACATATCATCAACACTTGAATTCACACTAGATATTAGACCAGACTTATGGCCATTGAGCTTATGCCCATTGGATTATGCATGGAGGTGTTCTCAAGAAATCCATTCCTTCTTTCCCTCCAAAGATGCAAAGATTCTCCAAAACAATGCTAAAAGCATGTACTCATAGTAGCTGTACACAATGCCACATGTTTCAGCATAAAAAACATTGGGCCCTTCATGCATGAGCCCTTACTCACCTAGCTTATAGATTATCTATACGATCAATCTCACGAGGCAAACCAAAATGTAGGAATAGTGCCGCTGACTTCGGCCACTCAAAATATCTAGCATATCAGTATGTCTGGCAAAATACTCATCGGCATAATCTTCAAAATACGTGTCAATATAGCCGTCAAGAAATACATACGGACGAACATATTAGAATAATTTTTAAAAAATACACAAACAAGCATTCGAATGCATACACCGACACTCATTTGGATGGGTGGCATGGAGATTTAGCTCTGATCATGCCGATTGATTAGGATAATCAGCACACATATCATCAACACTTGAATTCGCACTAGATATTAGACCAGACTTATGGCCATTGAGCTTATGCCCATTGGATTATGCATGGAGGTGTTCTCAAGAAATCCATTCCTTCTTTCCCTCCAAAGATGCAAAGATTCTCCAAAACAATGCTAAAAGCATGTACTCATAGTAGCTGTACACAATGCCACATGTTTCAGCATAAAAAACATTGGGCCCTTCATGCATGAGCCCTTACTCACCTAGCTTATAGATTATCTATACGATCAATCTCACGAGGCAAACCAAAATGTAGGAATAGTGCCGCTGACTTCGGCCACTCAAAATATCTAGCATATCAGTATGCCTGGCAAAATACTCATCGGTATAATCTTCAAAATACATGTCAATATAGCTGTCCGGAGAGCCCACCGGGGACAGATGAAGTGGGAGCCGCCCCTCTCCGCACACTTTATAAGCAAAGCTCGGATTACGCGCCGTTGCATGTGGGATACGCGGGATGCAACAATGTTCAAGGATAAGACATCATATCATCCCACGTAACGAACGCAATAAGCCTCTCTCTCTCTCTCTCTCAAAAGGTGAAGACATGCCCTTTCTCCATTGCCTTGTAGCACTACCCTATCAATGTCTTTTGTACACATCCTAACATCTTAGTGTGGCCTCCCTCTAAATGTGATGTAGGTTTTAGCCCGTGTGTAGCCAACTTTCGATTAGCCACACAAAAGGGGTGTCACTGAGACTTACACTTGTTGGAAATAACTCCTACATGAAGTGGTCCATGTTTTCGCACCAATGGAGGGTTTTCTTGAACATGGAGAAGGCCCTCGGGGCTGACCAACACATGGCACAAATTGAGGGGCACATTGCATGATGCTCTAGCTCATGCTTTGTTGCCTTGAATTTAAAAACATGTGCAAAATTAGAGCTAATTTTTTATACTCATCTCACCTTAACTCAAAGTAGTGTGAATTCTTATACCTAATAGCTTCCAATGCATTTCTACAACGAACTATGACAAAATCTTCTTTACTTTGAAGCCACAATAGGCCTTCAACCTCCAACTTGTGCTATGGAACATGGGGAATTAGAAGTTTTTCTTGTTGATGAACAAGATAGACAAGGCCATAGCAGGCAATGATATAGCCAAACTGCTGATTAAGTCAGTGTAGACTCATTGGAAGACATCAAGGTCATGAGTGGACTTGCACAAATGCTTGGCTCCTATACACTTTTCCAATAACTTAATTCACTCCCTACTACATTCTTCTTAAAGTCCTTGTCACGTTCATGATTCATATAGTCCCCATTTTGAAACCTTGTCACGGCGTCTCATATTGGATTCAACATTGATATTGAAAGGATGTGTACTGACCAGTAAGAGATTCAAGGAAGAGAAGGAAGACTGGTAGAATTAGATGAACAAGGAGAGACATTTTGAATATTATTCACTATATTAAGAAAAACCCGGATTACAATCCTTGCCAAGAGATTTGCATCCAAATCACAAATTCATATGAGAATATCCTAGATGTTAGCACTCTAATTCATCCAAGGACTTCCCTGGATTAGGAGTAGTCAATGCTAACCCTGAACTATGCTTAGCCCTTAACTTCATTTGAGCATAAAATTATTCAAGAGTGATCAAAACTAAGCCCTTTTTTTGTTACCCTTGATCAAGTCACTTCAAAACGCGAAGCATGTTTTCTGACATGAAATAGAACCCGCCTACTTCCTTCATTGTTTTCTTACCATTGTAAAGCACTGATCCGCACATAAACAAAGTTAAGATGAAAAGTGATAGCTACATCAATATCATTGCTCCACATCTCCAATGCATGCAAATTAAGTGTAGCTTCCTTTTCCTCTTAGGGTATATATATGCTTCTCTTATTGTCACTTATTTCTTTCTAAGGTTCCTCGATCATCATAAAAATGCCCTTGTTGAATGATTACTATGATAACAAGGAGCTTTCAACTCCTTATGGTTGTAGGGAGGAGCATAGACTACACTAAAGGCATTCATGGCAGTGCTAGCTCTCATGATAAGGATTTTGTACTTTTCATGAGGAGAGTAGGACTTGCAATAATGTTGCCTTTACTCGATTGTCTTCTTAAGCATAGAAGCATGGAGAGAGACTCGGCTTATTGGTGCCTTCTTGGAGTCAAATTTATAAATCTAGTGGAGTAAGCTTAAAGGCAACCTTGTAGTCAGAGAAGATCACCATCAAGGTAGACCACAAACTATCATGAGGTTTAGATGATTGAGTGTAGAAAGAGCCTCTTGATAGGACTTCTTAAGGATTTTTTGTCTTAGGCTGATCACTATGCTAAGCATAATTGGAATTCCATTTGTTTTTTCTTACAAACATGCCTTACAAGCCAAAATGCCAACCTGTTACATGTTGTGTTTCTATAACCCAACACTTTGCATGCCACCCTTCTTTAGATTTAGCTCTGATCATGTCGATTGATTAGGATAATTAGCATATGTATCATCAACACTTGAATTTGCACTAGATATTAGACCAGAATTTATTAATTTCCACATCACTATAGTCACCTTACGAATTGTCATGAAGGTGACATACCTTTTGAATTACCACCACACTCATTGTCCAAATAGATCCACACTAAAGAATACTATTGTCTGGTGATCATCTTCAACACAGTCAAAGTTAGAAGCAACTCCAAAAGATGAAGATTGTCACCAAGCACCTCTAGATTTAGAGAGTGGTACAATCCAAAGTATTTGCCATGATATACACATTGAATTCAATACAAGAACTAGTGAAACCTTGATAAAGGCCTGGTAGACCGTCAAACTTCAAAGTCTTCTTGTAGACAATTAAGAGTCCAATGAATTGGCACTCCCCTCCTTTCATTGCAGTCTTGGCCTCCTTAACAAGGTGAGTTCTAACATAGTCTAGGGAATACACAAAAATGAAAGTAGAAGGAGAGATGCACTAGCCGCTCTTTCCCATAATAACATTGTTTGACTCCCCTTCATGAAGATCCTCCTTTATCCAAAAGTCATGTTGCACTACAACCCTCCTTTATGTTCTTGAAAGAATTTCAAGGAAAATCCCTATTTTTCCCACAAAGCTTACTAGTAGATGTAAAATACATGTTTTACTCTTTCCCTTTATTCTTCTACAAGTCATGCATCATTTGCCAATTAACCATATTTCAATGAAGGTTAAGTTATTTCCCATCCTTTTCTATGTTATCATTCACCATGCTTATGGCCATTGAGCTTATGCTCATTGGATTATGCATGGAGGTGTTCTCAAGAAAGCTAGGAGCTACCCTTTTCATATATTTTTATCCCTGACCATTCCTTCTTTTTCTCCAAAAATGCAAAGATAGTCCAAAACAATGCTAAAAGCATGTACTTAGTAGTTGTACACAATGCCACCTGTTTCACCATAAAAAACATTGGTCCCTTCATGCATGATCCCTTACTCACCTAGCTTAGATTTTCTATACAATCAATCTCAAGAGGCAAACCAAATATATGAATAGTGTTGTTGACTTGATCCACTCAAAATATCTTGTTGAGATATCGAGCTCCACTCGTGATACGCCAGGGTGACCGTTGTGTATTTATGTCACCGACTTGTCAGTTGCAGATGCGGTTGGTACACCGCCCCTGAATAATAGCTACATGATAGCTATCCTTATCTACTCTAGTTCGTGGCTCAGTTAGTATGCCACCTTAGTTAGTTGAGTTTGGTTTGAGACCCATATAGAGGGTTCTTCTATTTCTTTGTATGAGAGTTCTTTTGGCTTACACAACTAAGAAGAGGAAAACTGTTTTCAGCCTCCACCCTTGTGTGTCTTCCCCCATTGTGCAAGCAAGAAAGCTTCAAGCGAGACTCCTTCCTTCTCTCCCACAATCTTGACATGGTATCAGAGCCTTGTTCGTGGTAAGGAGCTCAAGAAAGCAAGCCAAGCTCGCGGTGTTCTGGTAAGAGGAGCAGTGTTGCTTTCATTTTCTGTTTTGGGAGCAGATCTCTGCAGGTAGCACAGCCGGAAATTGCAGGAGTGCATTGTCTCAGGTTGAGACGCCCTTCGCGGTGAAGCAAGAGGGCAGTATATGCTGCGGGATAGAGCTTTAGCTCTTGGCGACCCTGTTTTTTTGATTTGAGGCCATTTCGGGGCCTGTTTTGGAGACGGAAGTTTTCTGCACGCACTCAGGAAAAGGCTCAGTTTTATGCTGTGCAGCCACTGTTCTACAGGTCGGTGAAAAGTTACTGTAGAAATTGCATCGTATGTTTGTGCGCAGAGACATTGGGAGTTTCAGAATCATCCTTGGTTCCTGTTTATGCAAAATCGTCACTAGGAAGTGACTGTGTGGTCAAATACCACTTTCGCCAGTTTTGCAGATTTGCCCTTGTGAGGGTGAAGCTGTGTTTTTTGCAGTGACAGAATTTCTTGCAGTATTCTGTAATGGCGTCTGATTCTCTTTCACAGATTGTCACTGAAAAGCTTGACAAGAACAACTTCCAGGCATGGAAGTTTAGAATGACGAATTTCCTTATGGGAAAAGGATATTGGGAATTTGTTGCAGGAAATGAAGAAGAACCAGTTCTTCCTGATGTTCCCAATCAACAGCAAATGCAGGCATTCAAAACATGGCATGAGAGAGCCAGGAAAGTTATGTATTGGCTGTCTATCAGTATTTCAGACTCTATGATTGTGCATATTCAGGATGCAAGTACGCCAAAGGAGGCATGGGATACTTTGTCAAAAATGTATAGCACAAATACGCAAGCCAGGAAAATGCAGCTCAAGCAAGAGTTGCATAATGTGCAAAGAGAAAGTATGAGCATCAACGACTACCACATGAAGGTGAAGAAGATTGCAGATGCACTTGCTTCCATTGGGTCGCCAGTGGAAGATGATGATTTAGTTTCCGTGACCTTGAATGGTCTAGGAAAGGATTATGCACAGTTCCGAACATCCATTTCCGTCCGTGAAAGATTTCCTGATTTTGAGGAGTTGATTGCTCTTCTAATTTCTGAGGAACAGAGAAATGGTGGTGCATCTTCTTCAGGAGGAACTTCAAAAGAAGCTGTCTTCTACTCAAATGCTGGAAGAGGTAGAGGCAGAGGTAGAGGAGGCCGATTTGGAGGCCGTGGTAGAAATCAGAATATGCAGCAAACTCAAGAAAACCAGTCCTATGGAGGAGGACGTGGTAACTCTAGAGGCAGGGGGAGCCAAAGAGGTCGTGGTGGATGGCAAAGAGGCCAAAATGCAAACAGTAATGTTGAATGCTACTATTGTGGTAAAATGGGTCATATGGCTAAAGACTGTTATAAAAAGCAGAATGACATCATGAATGGAAAACTGCAACAAGGAAATTATGCATCCTCTAGTAGACAGGGTGATGACAGAAATGAGCATTTGTTCATGGTGCAGCACATGAACAATTCTATGACAAGTGCAGAAGAAAGCAATGATGTATGGTATGTTGACTCAGGTGCATCAAACCACATGACAGGTCATGCAGAATGGATGGAGGATGCAAGGAAAATGGAAAAACCAGGATTTGTGGAGACTGGTGATGATACTGCACATCCTATTGTGCAGATTGGAAAAATTCCCTTGTCTATGCAGGGTGGGAAAAAGAAATACCTGTCCGATGTATTTCATGTCCCGAATATCACCAAGAATCTGGTTTCAGTTGGTCAAATGGTTGAACAGGGCTTGCAGGTCAGATTTAATCCTCATGGATGCTTTGTTGAGGATATGAAAAATAAAGGTCGCTTGATAGCAAAAGGAAAGAAGAAGGGCAGAATGTTTACATTGGATGCAGACATGTCTGAATTGAGTGCAGCAATGTTTGCACATGGGACCGGTGTAGTTGCAGATATTGATATCTGGCATAAACGCATTGGTCATGTTAATGTACAGCGACTTAAATCAATGCAGGCCCAAAATATTGTTGCAGGATTGCCCAAATTCAAGGTTGCAGAAATGCATAAGGTATGTGAAGCCTGTCAGTTTGGAAAACAGGCAAGGAAACCATTTCCTAGACATGTTCAAGAGAGTGAGAAGCCATTGGAATTAATTCACTCTGATGTGTGGACAACTAAAGCTGCATCTCTTGGAGGCTGTCATTATTTTGTCAGTTTTATTGATGACTATAGCAGAAAAGTTTGGGTGTATTTTATGAAAAAGAAAAGTGAAGTTTTTGGGCATTTCAAAACTCTTAAAGCTATGGTTGAAAAAGAAACAGGCTTGCAGATAAAATGCCTAAGGTCAGATGGAGGGGGAGAGTACCTCTCAAATGAGTTTGCAAAGTTCTTGCAGGAGCATGGCATAAAGCAGCAATATTCATGCAGTTATACCCCACAACAAAATGGAATTGCAGAAAGGAAAAACAGGCATATTGGAGAGGTATCTCGTGCCATGCTCAATGAAAAAGACTTGCCAGATTTTTATTGGGCTGAAGCAGTTGCTACAGCAGTCTACATAATGAACAGGACTCCCACTGCAGCAATACATGGAATGACTCCAGAGGAGAGGTATACTGGTAGGAAACCAGATATTTCTCATTTGAAAATTTTTGGTTGCATTGCCTATGTACATGTGCCAGATGAGCTGAGATCCAAGTTGGATCCAAAAGCTGAGAAGTGCATCTTTATTGGTTACTCTCTGCAGCAAAAAGGGTATAGATGCTATAACCCTTCTACTCGTAAGTTTACAGTGAGCAGAGATGTTGTTTTTGATGAGATGAGTAGCTGGTATAAACCAGTAAATGTGATTGATGATGAAGATGCACAAAATGGTAATGCTACACAGAATTCACAGCAGCAGTCACAAAATATTAGTGGACCTGGAGCGTCCTCTAGCAGTGGTTCACATTCTTCGCCATGGACAGGCAGATTGAGATCAGGAGAATCTTCTCAAAGCAATGCAGATAGTGGTATGCAGGTATCACGAAAAGGAAAAGAGAAGGTTGATCAGCCCATGTTTGATGTGAATGCAGGTCACTCTTATGTGGATGGTGAATCCAGTGGCTCAGAACAGAGCATTGATGATGAGTTGGGTATTCCTTCTATTGTTACACCTGGAGTAAGGAAGACCAGGGATGTTTTGAGAGCACCTGGGAGTGAACCTACTTTGCGCAGGTCTACGAGAGCTAGGTATCCTGTGGATAGGCTGAAATATGATGGATTTACAGCCATTCACTATGCATATATGGTCAAAGTGATACAGGAACCAGAACCCACATCTTTTGAGCAAGCCATGGGAAAAGAAAAATGGGAGAAAGCCATGGATGAAGAAATGGATGCCTTGGAAGCAAATGCTACATGGGAGTTAGTACCTTTGCCTAAAGGTAAGAATGCAATTGGCTGTAAGTGGGTTTATAAGGTGAAGCACAATGCTGATGGTTCTGTGAACAGATACAAGGCAAGATTAGTAGTCAAGGGGTATGCACAAACATATGGCATTGACTATGAAGAAACATTTAGTCCGGTTGCAAGGATGGCAACCGTAAGAGCAGTCATTGCTATGGCTGCATCAAAGGGATGGTCTTTACATCAGATGGATGTAAAGAATGCCTTCTTGCATGGTGATTTGCAAGAAGAGGTCTATATGGAGCAGCCACCAGGTTATGTGCATGCTGTTCATCCTGAGTTTGTTTGCAGGTTGAAGAAAGCCTTGTATGGCTTGAAGCAAGCACCTAGAGCATGGTCTGACAAGATAGGACAGTATCTTGTCACTATTGGCTTTCAGATTTCCAAGGCAGATTTCTCACTTTATGTGAGAAAAACAGAGAAAGGTATTATGCTTCTTGTCATTTATGTTGATGATTTGATTATGACAGGTGACAGTGATGAAGATATCCTTCATGTGAAAATGCTATTGAAGCAGAAGTTTGAGATGAAGGATTTGGGAGAGCTGCGTTATTTCTTGGGCATTGAGGTGATTAGATCACCAAGTGGGATACAGCTCTTGCAGAGGCAGTATGGATTGGACATGTTGTCCAAATATGGGATGACAGGCTGTAAGCCTATTTCAGTTCCTTTGGAGCAGAATGTGAAGCTGAGCACAGATGCAGGTGAGTTTCTAGAAGACCCTACTATGTACAGACGCATAGTAGGAAGTTTGATTTATATGACTATTACCAGGCCAGATTTGAGCTATGCTGTTGGATTGGTAAGTCAGTTTATGCAGGCTCCAAGGAAACCACATTTGGATGCGGCTAGACGCATACTTAGGTATGTGAAGTCCACATTGCAGTATGGACTATTTTATGAGACTGGGGTTCAGATACAGTTGCATGGATACACTGATGCTGATTGGGCTGGTAGTATTTCTGATAGACGATCTACCAGTGGATATGTATTCTCTTTTGGGAGTGCTGCAGTCACTTGGAGCAGCAAGAAACAGCCTACAGTTGCCTTGTCGAGCACAGAGGCTGAGTACAGGGGTGCAGCAATGGCTGCATGTGAGGTAGCTTGGTTGCATAAGCTACTTTATGATATGCATCAGTCTACAGATGGGCCAGTTGTCATTTATTGTGACAACATGAGTAGTATACACTTGGCAAATAACCCAGTCTATCATGCTAGAACAAAGCACATTGAGGTGCATTATCACTATGTGCGAGAGAGGGTTTTACTAGGTCTTATTGATCTAGTTTATGTCAGCACAGAGGATCAGGTAGCTGACATATTCACGAAGGCATTGGGCGCAGAGAAGCTGCGCAAGTTCAGAGACCTGCTTGGTGTGCAGGAATTGGGATTGAGCTCGAGGGGGAGTGTTGAGATATCGAGCTCCACTCGTGATACGCCAGGGTGACCGTTGTGTATTTATGTCACCGACTTGTCAGTTGCAGATGCGGTTGGTACACCGCCCCTGAATAATAGCTACATGATAGCTATCCTTATCTACTCTAGTTCGTGGCTCAGTTAGTATGCCACCTTAGTTAGTTGAGTTTGGTTTGAGACCCATATAGAGGGTTCTTCTATTTCTTTGTATGAGAGTTCTTTTGGCTTACACAACTAAGAAGAGGAAAACTGTTTTCAGCCTCCACCCTTGTGTGTCTTCCCCCATTGTGCAAGCAAGAAAGCTTCAAGCGAGACTCCTTCCTTCTCTCCCACAATCTTGACATATCTAACTCGTGTCCTTCCACTTAGGGTTTTCACGAGTGCATGGATAGCATCACATCAACAATGGTAGCTAGTAGCTTGTATTTCTTTCTCTCATATCCCTCATAGTTGGAATCATACTCCTATGGTTGATTTAATTGAGGACGAGTTCTCCCTCTTCACCAAGCACAATCGTGAGGAATGTAGCAACTAGGAGGCATATGTGTTTGTTTGTGTTAGATACCTCATAGTTGGAATCATGCTCATATGGTTGATTGAACATACATTTGTTTTTTATTGGTAATTTCTATTTACCAAAAGGTTTTTGGTTCATTTTAATTTATGTCATCAATAACTTTGTTAAGATAGGTGCTTTCAATTCGGGGGCACAAGAAAAATGAAACCACTTATGCAAAAGAGATGCATGCATTTGTTTTAAGTAAGAATGCATGAAGTTACAAGCAATGACACTCTTCTATTGATGGTGTAGCCTTAATATTTAGGTAGTGCATGAAGTTAAAAGCAAATATTTGGATTCGATGATCATTTTTAAATTGTCTTTTTCAGGCATCCGTTATTGTGTTTCTCGCTCGGAAAAGAAAGATTACTTACATCAAGCATAGGTGATTCTTGAAGAGCAAAAACAATATACCAATGAGTTACTTTATCGCATGTGATCCACTCGTTATAAATAGTTTGCCGTTCTTCAAAGATATATCCTTCAATTACAAGGGTATTATCACGAGCCTGGTCAATTGGTTGAGGCATACATTCATAATCACCAAAAACAATATCATGCAAGTCATTGCCTTCAAGGATTAGCAGCGTGTTTACTTTCCATCCAAGGAATCCTTGTCCTTGAAAGTGAGGGATAGAACATTGTCCAGAAGGAAATGAGTTAACCATTATAGAATTTGACATATCTAGCTAAGAGAATAAGTGCAATATGAGATCACAAAATATACACACCATAGTTGAAACAACGACAAAAGTACAACACAACAAGTCGTACACAAAAAACTATGTTGTAAAGAAAGACATTTAGTTCAAAAAGCATACTCCGAAAGAAAGAGACCCAAGATAGACGAAATGTGGGTAAGAATAAAGCAACCCATAATAGAAAAAACCTATGCAAGAATAAACTGGCCCCACATAGATGAGAAAACATTATTGCTTTACTTTTTGGCCAAGAATAGATGATGGTCTAGAAAATTTTGGCAGAAACTCAAGAGTGAGTAATCGTGACGAAACTTGTGTCATGGAAGTCTGCATGAAAATCTATTGTTTTATTTATTTTCTTGTTTCAAGTCCAATTTACTTGAACTGATATAACTTTTGACACAGAACTCCAAATTAAGTAGGGATTTGCTAAAAGAAGCTTGTGAGTCCTAGCACATCAGAAAAACTATTTTTCTTGAGAAATGCATTCCTTTAAGAGTTTCCCAAATAGAAACTTTTAGGGTGTCCAAGAAAGGCATATCTACAATTCAATATATATGCAATCTAAATGATGATTGAGTGAACTTCTTCTATTCTTAAAATTCATAACATAAGATGCTCATAACATACAATTTTAAGCATGAAAAGAACAAATCAAGAATCAAAGAGATATTACATAGATATACTTCCTGATTGTCTTCTTCAAGGAATTGGTTGTAGTCGATCGTGATAGCTTTGATACCATGCTGAGATGTAGAGAGAGAAGATATGTAGAGATGCAAAAGGGAGAGAAGAGACACACCATGTTCACTTCCAAAGACTATTTCATATTGATCACAATCTACATACATATAGGTGAGACCTAGTCTAGATAGGGTGAGCTATATATAGTTCCGACAATCTTTTGACTGAGTTTTGATGGTACTATGTCTGTCATGAGTTACAAGACACTTATGTCTAAGTTTTGATGGTACTATGTCTATGTCATGAGTTATAAGACATTCATGCTCTCATGATAGCCTAAAATGGTAACTTGTACCAATAGAACTAATTGTAAACTGGCTTAGGAGGTTGTGCTCAAGCTATGATAGCATGTCACATTATATTATGAGTTGAAAATTGATACTTAACAATACATGGACTGATTAGGACTACATCCATGTAGATTGTAGCATGTGACAACTAAGGTGGGAAACTCCAAGAGTTTTATAGAAAGAGTCATTAAGCTTGGTAACAATGGAGGATGGAGAGAACACAACTATGTTAGACATGACCATACTATTGTATATCTTGATATGTGGTTTCTTATTTTTATTCTCCTTCCACAATGAAAGGAAGCATGGTTGTGGACACTATTCTTCTTTTCCTTCCCATTTGAAGTAAACATAATAGCCATATTCTCTCCATTTATAAGAACTACATGAGTAGATGGGTTGCCTTCTTCTCCTTCTTTTATTCTAAACCATGGAGAGCTTTCTTGATCATCTAAAGTAGATTTCTCATACTATAGGGTTTGGTTAAGAAGAGTGGTGTGTGTGTGTGTGTGTGTGTGTGTGTGTGTGTGTGTGTGTGTGTGTGTGTGTGTGTGTGTGTGTGTGTGTGTGTGTGTGTGTGTGTGTGTGTGTGTGTGTGTGTGTGTGTGTGTGTGTGTGTGTGTGTGTGTGTGTGTGTGTGTGTGTGTGTGTGTGTGTGTGTGTGTGTGTGTGTGTGTGTGTGTGTGTGTGTGTGTGTGTGTGTGTGTGTGTGTGTGTGTGTGTGTGTGTGTGTGTGTAAAGTATTGTAATGGAAAAGTAATAAAGCTACTTTAGAAGACCAACTCATGAAGGTCTTTGAAGACCATACCATGCTCAAAATGAACCTATCAACCCCTTGAGCATTGGAGGCCATTGATTTACTTTGAAGAAGATATGAGCTTGAGTGTGTTGTTATAGAGTGTTTTTCCAACCTTTCACCCTCTCTTATGGGTAGTTAAAGAAATATTTTGCTAACTTGTTCTCAAAGCACGAAGAAGTTGAGTAAGAGGCTGATGTTGCAACCTCAAGAAGAAGATTGTTGAGCTATTTTGTATGACCAAATGAGGTTGTTTTGCATCTCAAAATTAAATAATAAAGGCATAAGTTATTGAGGAACTTGGTAAGCCTTCCATGATGATCATGTGATGCAACATTTCCGTGGCACCATGAGACTCATATAAGCTGAGAATTTATGTATTAATCTTGCATTGTGTAAAATGGGTTTCTTTGCGAGTTCATGCATGTTGTTGGCATTTGGCTTTGCGGAAGAGGTGCTTAGAGTGGTGCTACTTATCTTGTATATGGTCCTATAGGGGTTATCTCTTTTTTGGTATCTTTAAAGTCTTGTGTAATATCCCCACCCCGCATAGGAATCCCCCCTCTAAAAACAAATAAAAATTATTGAAATCCCCCCTGTCATTGCGAAACAAGTGGCAGGGGGAGGAAGAAGGAGACGATGGTGACAGGAGGGATGATGTGGAAGAAGAAAAGTAGATGACATAGAGGAGGAAGACAATAATGACGTGGAGGAAGAAGGAGATGACACCAGGGAAGACGTGCAAGATGATGTGAGTAGGAGTGGAAGTTGACGTCGATGAAGGTGATGATGTCGAGGGGGAGGCCACATGGCCTACCAACCCTCCCCCTTGGGCATGTCGAGCCCTCACGGTCACCTGGAGGGGCTAAGAAGCCCCACTGCCATATGGATGGTGACAAGTGGTGGGCACCACCACCTCCTCCCCACTTCCCCTTCGTTATAAACCCCCCCTCCCCCAATGGAAAGAAAGAAGGGCCTCGATGCTAAATGGCACTACATAGAGAGAGAGAGAGAGAGAGAGAGAGAGAGAGAGAGAGAGAGAGAGAGACCTTCTAAAAGGTTCCTCCCTTTTCCCCTCCTTAGAGGGTGGCCACATGCACTTACCCTTTCCCTGTTATTCGCAAGCTTAACCTCCCCCAATCATGATAGAAGAGAGTCATCCTAGCATGCCATCTCTCTAACAAGAGAGAGAGAGAGAGAGAGAGAGAGAGAGAGAGAGAGAGAGACAGACTCATAAGCTGAAAGTACAGCCCCAAAATAAAGGGTGACACATACTAATGGTAGTCCCGCATCCAACAATGGAGTCACCAGTCAGGGCATTACCATTAATACAAATATAATGTTGAGTATGGATAATTCATCTCCGAATACCTAGGTACTAATTGCCATCTCTGCTATTCATTGAGACATAGGCATGTGCATGAATTCATTTTAACAAGTAGCTTGAATTTATTTTTTGATAGTTAATGAACTCATAGGGGGATGGTAGGATAATTCTTTTCGCGTTAGGTTCTCGATAACCATCAATGACCTTGCATAGATTTATGCATATGGTTCATTGAGGTTTGCACAAATACTTGTACCCAAATACAATCATGGCATCCCAGCGCTACGCGACAAAATCATACGTAGTATGAAAAGCATATAAGTTTACCTTGAGGGTTACGCACATAGACAGTACATGCATGGGAAAGATTATTTGAAACATACATCAATGGTACATGAAATGATCTTTCATTAAAAGTCTTGTATCTATCCTATGAAGGTTTCACATAAAATAATGGTTAAGGAGTTTACCTTGTGCTACCAAACCATGAGTTGATTACAAGTCACACAATAATTCAGGAATTATTTTACATTGGAAGATAGTCTTGCATCATTACAAATTTGTCTCACATTCTTTACCTTACGAGAAATGAAGATAAAGTCGAGTTAAAATTTTGCATAGTATCGCTCTTTGATCCCAAGGGGGAGAGCAAATATGCAACGAAAAGGTTATCGCGACTATTCTTGTAATGTTTGGGAATGAATACCATTTTTTTTGTTGAATTGTTGTTTAAATGATTATTCCAAGTGCTTGTGATTGATGATAAATGCATGGCGGGGGTCTATGATGACAAATTGCCATGGTGATAAAGGAATGTTCTCTTGGAAAATTATATAAGGGTTGACTACCTTGACTGTGCTTGATTCTTAAATGATTTAATTAAGGAAATGTTCTTTGCACGGGTGGATCACCTCCAAGATTGCACTGTGGATCAACCCGAAAAGTGCACCACTCAATTCATGACTTGAAGGTCGAGTGATGAAAAGGCCAACCACAGGAATAATGTTTTCACTCTTAGGCAGCTTGCGGGTCAAGTGGAGCTCTGGACACCCCTTGCCAAGTCCAAAACGGAGTTGAGGACCTCCGTGGCCCCAACTTCTATGTGGCATTGGAAGATCCTGTTCGAGATAAAGGATGGAAATTGTGGTGCCATGTGATTTGGACTAGTTACTTCTGTAGAAGTGACATGTAAATTCTCCTATATGGGAAGGGAGCAAAGATTAACTTGAAGATAAATTCAAGAACTTGTTTGCCAAAAGGTTGCTCTATATTCGAGTCTCTACTATAAATTACGCGAACAAACCTTGTTTATTAAAAGGATTAATTAAGGAATATGGTTTTAAATGTCACACATAAATGTGATAGGACATAATTAAATAACTAAAGAATGCCTGTTGAGGGAAGCGAGTGGACGGAACCCTTGATGTGTCCATTCTACAATAGGGTGGTTTGAGAGAACTGGGAGGCTTCTCACCAGGTTTTATCGACATTCAATCCTTAGGAATTGTTAGGTTAGAACCCCAATTCATGCTGTTTTAGGGTACCGGAATGGGACTATGCCCTACTGGCAAAGAGATTGAGTGGCACATTCCTCTTGTTTCCCATTCTCTTTGAATCAAGTGTGGCATGGGTCTGCTTCGACTTGGTATCTCTACATAAACTAGGATGTTCAAGGCCACTCGATGCTAGAATGTTGTCAAGAGACCTTGACCACTAGAGACTCAAATGTTAGGTTGATGCTAGTGGGTTCGTCGGCCATGAACGTTTTGTTGTGAGGCAGACTCAAGAAACCCTAGGTGACAAACCCCATCAAATTCCATGGGAGTGCCAGGCAGCGTCGCTTAGATTCCTCTCTCAATGGACCGCTAAAAATGTGCCTTGATACTCGATAGGCAGGCATGTCACATCTTGCTAGGGCTTTTGTGAGGGCTTGTGGGCTCTTGGTTGTAAAAATTACACGGTGCAGTGAACAGAATCTGAGAAAGAGATAGAGATAGAGAGTACACAATAGATAAGAGGAGAATTAGAAAATTTCTTTAGCTCCAAACAATTGATACAAAGATGGCTTTGTCCACCCGTGCGCTTCCCTTTTGAAGCTTAGATGGCAATCTAGACAGAAGATAGGTGAATAGCTTAAGGCTAGTTGGAACAACTTTGACTGGGTGAAAGATAGATGATCAATGGCTGTGAAGGGGTTTAGCTTTTATAGACCAACCTACCATATGAGCCTCCACTAGTCGGCCATGGAATATTCCCTTTACCGTCAGGCCAAGGGCGCTGCCCTCGGACCCCCGCCAGGGGGGCTGCTGGTCCCCCCTAGGGCCCCCTTTAACTCCCTTACCCCGCAACTCGATGCAGTGTGCCTCGAGTTGCTACCAGCTTAACTACTCAGTCCAACCCAAAGATTAGACCACAATGGTCACCTTTTTTCCATCCGGTCACATAGATATCATCTAATATACAAGTCAAGACTCAACCAATATCCGGGCTCACATTTGGCTTCTCCTCATAATGGGGGCCTTACAACTTTGAGCACCATGGATCATTGGTCGCACCTTATGAGGGTGGAGCATTGAGCATATCTAACACCCCCCCTCAATGTCCACCCATAGGTGAACTATCTCCTCAGCCCAATGCCAAGTCTCTGAAGATAAACTTGAAGCAGATCCTTTGTAAGTGCCTTGGTGAAGATATCCACTCCATTCTCTTCTGTTGGACAGTAGACCAGTTCCACTATCCCATCCTCCATCAAATCACGCACATAGTGATACTGGATCTCTATATGTTTGGTGCACGCATGAAACACTAGATTTTTGGCAATGGCGATGCAACTCTGATTGTCACATCTCAGCACAGTTTGTTCTTCATCCTGCACTCTCATATGTCATAGGATCCTTCTCAACCATATTGCTTCACATACAGAAAAACAAGCTGCCTTGTGCTCTGCTTCGATAGAAGACAATGCCACTGTTGGCTGCTAATCCAATAGAAAATTCCTGAACCCAAAGGGAAACAATAACCAAAAACTGACTTCCTGGAATCACTGTCTCCTACCCAATCCGAGTCACAATTCCCCATAAGAGAAGTTCTAGAAGTGTATGTGATACCATGATCAAGAGTTTTCTTCAAGCATTTGAGCACCCGCATCCCAGCCTTCCAATGACTCTCATGAGATTTGTTTGAGAACCTGCTCAAAACACCAACAACAAAATTGATATCTAGTTTGGTGTTATACAAGTAGATCAGACTATCAACCATCCTCTTGTACCTCCCAATGTCTGCCAATGATGATGTATCCTCACGGATAACTTTGCATTCACCTCCATAGGTGTAGCTATCTCCTTGCACTCGGTCATGCCAAATGCCTTCAAGATCTCCCATGCATACTTCTTCTAAGAGATGAAGATCTTTCCTAGCTCTTGCCAGACTTCAATTCCCAAACAATAGTGCAGCAAGCCCAAGTCTGTCATTTCAAACTCAGAACTCAAAGCCTTTCGAGTTTGGTTGATCATACCTTCATAGTCACCTGTAATAAGAAGGTCATCCACATATAGGACAATCACTACAGACTTTTCACCATCCCTGTAAACATACAAGTTAGCATCTGAAGCACATCTTTTGAAGTTTAAGCTTTAAAAAAACTTATCTATCCGCTGGTACCATGCTCTGGGGGCTTGTTTCAGCCCATACAATGCCTTATTTAGCTTATACACTTTGTTCTTAGAATGGGGGGTCTCAAACCCTAGTGGCTGAGCCATGTACACCTCCTCCTTGAGGTCACCATTTAGGAATGTTGACTTAACATCCATTTGGTAAACTGGCCACTGCTTGTGGGCGGCCACTGCAAGTACTATGCAAATAGTGGTGATTCTGGCAGTTGGGGCAAATGACTCTTGAAAATCAAACCCTTCAATTTGTGAAAATCCTTGTGCAACCAGTCTAGCTTTGTACTTTTCTAAGGTACCATCAGCCTTGTACTTTACCTTCGAGAGCCACTTGGTGCCAATAACCTTCCGCTTTACTGGCCGATCCACTAGCTCCCAAGTGTTTTTCTTCTTTATGCTGTCATACTCAACTTGCATAACTGACTTCCATGTTGGATTTGCAAGTGCTTCTTCTAAGTTAGTTGGCTCCTTCACTTCTCTCATAATCTTAGCCATCAAGACCATATTGACTATGTGAGCAGAAGCCCTCCTTTGCTCCTATATTCTCTGAGACCTCCTTGTTCCACCTGCCTTCTCCTCAACAGATGTGGGCATAGGATTATTGTGGTCATAGAGCTACTTCACCCAACACGGAAATGGCTTTTTGGGTGGGGTGATGTCAGGTTGGTAAACTTTTTCCTCATCATTTGAAGATGATGCTTCCTCCTCCTTAAGGATAGGGACATCTCTCGGGACAAATTCATAGTGGACTACTTCGCTTGATGATAAAGTGGAAGAACTTGCCTTCTCCTCCTCCACAGTATGTAGCTACTCCTTGAACACCACATCATGGCTCGCGATGATATTCTTTGCCTCTTGGTCATATAATTTGTAAGCCTTCTGCTATCACTATAACCCAAGAAGATACATTTTCTGCTTTTTGGTTGTAACTTGTTTCTCTTCTCATCTGGAATATGTGCATAACATTCACATCCAAAAATTCTGAAGTGTGAGACAGATGGTTTCTTACCAGTGTAAGCCTCATGAGGTGTTTTTTCCTTGAGAGCCTTTGTGTAGCTCCGATTTAAAATGTAGACTATAGTATTAACAACTTTAGCTGAAAAATGGTTAGGCAATCCCTTGCCCTTTAGCATGCTTCTTGCCATCTCCACAATGGTATGATTCCTGCGTTCCACAACACCATTCTACTGAGGTGTGTGAGGCATCGTCAATTGACACTTGATCCCTTTGCTCTTGCAAAAGTCTTCAAACTCCTTTGAGTTGAACTCACCACCACCATTTGTTCTAAATTTCTTCACACTTTTCCCTGTTTCATTCTCAACAAGTTTCAGCCTAAACTTACCAAAAGCTTGAGCCTTATCATGAAGGAAGTACACCCACATCTTCCTACTGTAGTCGTCGACAATCAACATAAAATAAGAAGATAACCCCAAGGCCCGTGCAGGCACCTTTCCGCACAAGTCAACATGCACCAACTCTAGAGAAGCCTGTGCTCTATTCTTGCTTTCTTGTGGAAATGCCTTTCTCTGTTGCTTGCCCATCATACAAGCTTCACGTGGTTCCTTCAATTCAGTCATTGCAGGTAGGTGAGCAACCATACCTTGCTTGTGCATCTCCTTCAACACTGCAAATCCAATGTGTCCAAACCTTTCATGCCAAAGCTTACTTGTTCCCACTCCAACGGTGGCTGTAAGAGCACTTAGCTCATACAGGTTGTTCCTTCTTTCTCCTTTGCCAACAACTTTGCCATCACTGTCAAGAATTTTGCACCTGTCTTCTTGAATCTCACTTCATGACCAAGATCAATTATGGCAGCAACTGATAACAGATTTCTCCTAATTTCAGGAACATACAACACATTTGAAAGCTTTTTGACATCACCATTTGCAACAACAAATGAAATAGTACCTCTGCCCGCAGTAGGGCATTTTGCATCATTTCCAACCGTCACAGTGATGGATTCTTGTAGAGGCTGCATAGACTGTATAGACCTTTCTTGTTGGTCATGTGACGGGAGGCCCCACTATCCAACACCCATGAGTCAGTGGTACATTCTTATTGCGTTGACGAGCATACCTCCTCAATGGTCACCATGAATAACTCCAACCTTGCTTTAGCTGTATTGGCTGTCTCTTTCCCTTTACTTTTAAGGGTACCATTCTTTTCATCTTCCTTCTTGACATGACAATCTGCGACTGTGTGTCTTTTCTTCTTGCAGTAGAAGCACTCTCCTTGAAAATTCTTCTTATAGCCCTTCTTCTTTATGTCACCATCATTTTTGGTGGAGGAACCACCTTTGCCTTTTGCATTTGTAGAGAATCTCCATTGTTGCTTCCTTCTCAGGCTTTTAGCCTCAGCTCCTCCTCCAGCAATAATGCACAAAACTCCTCAAAACTCAAAGCTTGAGGTATCACCTGAGTATTAAGGGCAGTTACTAGTCCAACAAACTTTTGTGGATAAATCTGAAGACACCTCCAAGCTAGCTCCTCACTAGTCTTTTGTATCCTAGCACCAGCCATCTGGTTGCACAAATTCTTAATGCGGGTGATGAATGCTTCAACTGTCTCTCCTTCAACAAACTTCTCTGCTACTAGTTGATTCTCCAAGTTTTGAATCCTGATTTGGTTTCGCGTTTCATACTCACTCCTCAGTACTTTCCAAGCCTCTGATGCTTTGGTTGCATGCTGAATCAAAATCAAAATAGCTTGTAACTAAGGCACACAATTCATCTACATTCCTTGGTTTCCAAGCTCGTAGCAGATCTGTATTCGGAGGAATCATCACAATAGGATTTGATGGGTCGGGGGTAGGCTGTGGTTCTACATCAGTCCCCAACATTGTCTTCAAAAGCTCATAAGAATCAAGGATAGTTGTAATTTTGAACTTCCACAAGGTATAGTTTGTACCATCTAACTTCCCTTCGCTGAAGGTTGGTGGACGAATCCTTAGTGTTTGAATAGATGGTATAGTAGTACCACCTCCTGTACTGCTTCTGGAAGATGACATTGTGTCTCTTTGCTGTTGAAGCCTTTGCCTCTTGTGCACTCTTCGATCCCTAGAGCCCCCTGCGCTCTGATACCATGTAAAAATTACATGGCACAACGAACAAAAACTGAGAAAGAGATAGAGATAGAGAGTACACAACAGATAAGAGGAGAATTAGAAAATTTCTTTAGCTCCAAACAACTGATACAGAGATGGATTTTTCCACCCGTGCGCTTCCACTATGAAGCTTAGATGGCGGTCTAGATAGAAGATAGGTGAAGAGCTTAAGGCTAGATGGAACAACTCTAACTGGGTGAAAGATAGATGATCGATGTGAAGGGTTTAGCTTTTATAGCCCACGAAGGCGGTTAGATTGGCGTGATCGACCTACCATATGAGCCTCTACTAGTTGGCCAAGGAATATTCTAGGGAATATTCCCTTTAACGTCAGGCCGGGGGTGGTGCCCTCATACCCCCGCCAGGGAGGACCCCCCCAGCCAAGGGCCTCTTCTGCAACCCTCGAACCCCAAACTAGGGGCCCCTTTTAACTCCCTTACCTCACAACTCAATGCAATGTGCCTTGAGTTGCTACCAGCTTAACTACTCAGTCCAACCCAAAGATTAGACCCATAATGGTCACCTTTTTGCCTGTTCGGTCACATAGACCTCATCTGATATACAAGTCAAGACTCAACCAATATCCGAGCTCACATTTGGCTTCTCCTCATAATGGGGGACCTTAAAATTTTGAGCACCATGGATCATTGGTTCTCACCTTATGAGGGTGGGGCATTGAGCATATATAACATTGGTCTACTAGAAATTGTTATCATTTAATGTTGCTTTGGATGGTCTTACGGATCTCAATTTCATATTCTCTATCTCAATTTGATGTTGCTTTGGATGGTCTTATGGATTTGAATTTCATATTCTCTATCTCAAATCAATAGAAGTCATTTTGGTGGCTTGTGTGCCAATTATTTAGTTTTATAATAATCTTTTGTGTTTATTTCAATGACAGAAATGTGATTGGCTTTTGGTGAGGTCAAAACTCTTACTTATGGAGGTAACACAATTGGTCTATCGGCTCATGGATAATTGTGATTAGTTATTGCAAGAAGTTGTGATGAAGCTTGCCATATTTCTTGTGATTTGTTTATGATATTTTGGGGCTTTATAATCCCTAAGGGTGTCTCCCCTACACAAGATGCACCTATTGTATACTAGGAATTTTCTTATCATTCTAGTAAGGATATATATCATGTGCTTGAAGTCAAGTGGGGTAACACATGCAAACATCATTTTTTTTGTCTTTCTAACACTCACCCATAGCGGGAGTCGAGTTGATAAACAGAAATCCCAAGTGGTATCATGCATGTTCGACACATGGTTGAGATATTTTAGTTTTGAGACACGCGCTTCATGCAGGAAGAGGAAAAAATGTGTTCTCATTTCTGATTTTGAGTCCTCGAGTGGAATTTTACGTGGCAAGGGGCATGTTTGCCATTTAGCAATTGAGGGGAAGCAAGGGGCAACTTGAAAGTTAAGGGGGGAAAAAAAGTGAGTAGCTCTTTTTGGGGAAAAAGAGAAGAGAAGTGTTCGACACAATATAACACAACAAGCATAAGAGAGAGAGAGAGAGAGAGAGAGAGAGAGAGAGAGAGAGAGAGAGAGAGAGAGAGAGAGAGAGAGAGAGAGAGAGAAGAAGAATCTTGTAGTCTAAAGAAGGGAGAAATCTAAGCTTGGAAGAAGAAGAACAAACTATCAGAAGAAAGAGACCGTGAAGTTGAAGTTATTGGAGCTAAGAAGCAAGATGGCAAAGCTGCGGAAGTCAATGGGCTGATGCAAGTTCTCAATTCTCAGATGACGGTAATAAGAGTCTCCTTTTTGTCTTGTTTTCTTCTACTACTTTATGGGGCAGAGAGTTTGCATATCAATTCTGGTGTATGGATATGAGTGAAAGATAGCAGAGGGCTGTTCTTCATCATGATGAGAGTGATGTTTGCTAGTTGTTGAGTGAGGCTCCCTGTCAGCAGAGAAGAATGGAAGTGAAAGGTCTCTACATCTGGAACTGGGTATATAACAAGGAATATATATTATGGTCGAATGTTGAATGCACGAGCTCAAGTTATTGGAAAATTTGAAAGGATTTGCAGCCAAGAAGATAATGGATCAGAGTTTGTAAAGTTCAAAGCTCCCGCGACTCTTCATCAATGCAAGATCGTGCTTTTGGAACAGAGAAGTTGTGTTTGCTGCATAAAGCGTGTAGAAATTTGTGATTGCAGATTGTGCAGAGTTGTTTCAGGGAAGCAGATCAAGGAATTGGACTCTAATTTGTTCTGAACAATTGCGGATTGAAAAGAGAGCTACAACTTTCCTTTTTAAAGCTTGGGGATCTGAGGTCTGGTTAGAAAGTGTCGATCTGTTTTGTGTGTAATGGTCTATGAAGCAGTTTCTGTGCTTTATGAGGCAATTTCCATGCTTTATGAGGAAACATGTGAATTCAATAGCTTCTACAACACCAACTTGGTTTCCAGTGGAATTCATCATGCTTATCCATTGATATATCAATGCAAAATTGGTTTTGATGCAGTAGTGGAATGTCTATAGCTGTGAAATGCTTGTAGCAATTGAATGGGCATGAAAATTTGCCATATAAAGCTTTGATTCCGTGAGTATTTGGTTTGTATTTATGTGTGCTTTGAAGGAAGAATGACAAAGAGGGTCTACAACTGATTTTGTACTACTTAAAGCGATCATGCTTTGTGGAGCAGTTTCCTGCGTAGGGTTGCTATCCCTAAAAAATAGGAGTTGTGTGAATCTGAAAGCTCTTGTTGTCAAAGTCTATGCCATGGTAGTTTCTGCATCAAATCTTCTTTAAAAGTGGTAAAATCTGAGCTTGAAATTTTGAACTGTTTAAGTGTTGAGTTGAAGTCTCAGTAAGGAGAAAGTGATCAGGAATTTTTGATCATGTGTTCAGTGGAGTCGTCTCGTGGGTTTTGTTGAGGGAAGATTCTAGGTCTTTATCCTGTGGTGTTGTCTTGGGGGTTGTTAGAGGCCAACTACCCAATTCACCTACCATAGATTGGTGCCCCCACTGAGGATCTCCCGTGTTGAAGATCTCTTGTTGATCTTATCAGTTGGGAACTGTAAGGTTTGGAAACCAACCTGTACACAAACTCAAGCATGGCGGCTTTTGGATATGAACCCTTCTTTGGTACTAAAAATGAGGATGCTAATCAGTTTATCAATAGATTGGAGTGGATGGCTTACCAAGATCGAAGAGACACTGATGCAGATAAGCTTTGAATGATCAGCATGCTGCTTGAAGGTTCTGCAAGATTATGGTGGAACTCACTGAATGAAGAGACAAGGGTGAATTGGAATGAAGTCAAAAATGAGTTCCTTACAAAGTTTGCAACTAAGCAAACTCCTGAAAGTTTATGGAAATCTTTGGAGAAGATGTTTCACAGGGAGAAAATGAGGAAGTGTCTAAATTTGCAGCGAGATTTGAAACAAAGTGGATAGAAGTTGCACAGAGTATGGAGAAACCTCCCATGATGTTCTTGAAAAAGGACAAGTTTATTTCATTGCTCAAACCTGAAATTAGAGAAAAATTTCTTATCAAAGACCTTGATACATATGAAGATGCAGTCAAAACAAAGGAAAATACAATTGAGGCCGGATCAATCAACAGGTATTGCTGTGCATACATTTTTACGGCCTCATCAAGCTGACAATGTTGCAGGAAATGTAGGATAGCAAGCTGTAAATCTTCATGGGACATTTGAAAGAGCAGAGAATAGGACTCAGCAAGGTCATAGGAAACCTGATGATGATGTGATTAATAAATTGCAAGAACAGTTGGAAAATCTGAATTTAAATATGAGCCTATTGCAGGCAAGGCAACCTCAAATATAAGCTAGATTTAGAGGACCAAGGAATATATGCGAAAACTTTGAATGCTTTAATTGCAGGGAGAGAGGCCATATTGCTCATGATTGCCCTTATCCAAGAAGAACAGGAGGGGAGATGTATCCCATGCCACAAGGGAATGCTAGGCAAGATGCTAGACCTCAATAGGAACAAAGGCCACTTGAACTAGCTAGGCAACAGTTGGAAAGAAGACCTAATGAAGGCACATCCGGTATGAATCTGATTGAAACCAGTGTGTCTGATGATGGGGAAAATGCAGATGTTTTTGCTAATGAGAGAGTAAGTGAGAGGGATACTAAAACTAAAACTCAAAGGGCAGCAATAATTAAAAAGGGAAAACAGGTTGTCGATGATCCAGAAACTAGCAAGAAAGCTAGACAATAAAGGAAGATTCAAATGGGGAACTTTGCTTTGGGACTCAATCAAGTTCCTTACAACCAGCTTGAGGATTTAAAAGGTAAAAAGGCTGATGTTACATATGGCCAACTACTACAAATGAACTCATCTTTGAGGAGGCAATGGCATGGTTTGGTTAGCATCAGGAAAAGAAAAACCCAAACTGGGCATGTTGGAGTGGTATACCTATCAGATGTTAAAGACATTATACGTGTCATGGATGCATGGATACATGGAAGGAAAATTGATCAAGTTTATGTTGATGGTGGTGCGCAAGTTTATGTAATCACTGAAGAAGCAGTGTTGTAAATGCATCTTAAAATGACAGGGAAGTCACTCTTTAAGGTTAAAATGGCAAATAGCTCAAAAGTGAAATGCTTGGGAGTCATTGAGAACTTGGAGATCAACATTGAAGGCCAAAGAGCATGTTTGGATTTCCATGTTATGCCTGCAAAACTTGGGGCATATCCTCTCATTTTGGGACGACTGTGGTTGATTGGTATGAGATCCAGACAAGACTGGTATAGAGGTCAATTGGAACTCTATCTAGATAAGCCTGTTCATAAGAGGGTGATCTTTGACATGAAAACATGGTCCATCATTCAAAGTGGACATGAAAGTGATGTTGGAGGTGATGAAAGTAGTGATTCAGAAAATTCCAGCCTTGATGAGGATGATAGAGAATGGAAAGCTAGCCTACTCTCTAGGGATGTTGATCTCTTTGGGTTGTCAATCCAGGGTTCAAAAAAAGAGGAAAAAGTGGTAAATATTGTTGTAGGAAGTGCCGACTTCTTGAAGGAGATATGTGATCAGCAACCTAAAATGATGTTGGAATGCCTAAGCTTATGAAAATGTTGGGAAATGATTTGACTAATGATGAAAGAGATGAATATTCAGCCATTTTTCAGAAATACCCAAAACTGTTTGCTATAGAATACCACCAACTGAGGGGTACTAACAGCATTATGCACCATATCAAATTGAAAGAAGTGTGTAAACCAGTGGCTCAAAAACTTAGAAGGCTTGGTACAATTTAGAAAAATGTACTTAAAGCTGAAATTCAGAAGTTGCTTGATGTTGAATTTATCTATCCTGTTGATGATGTAGAATGGGTGTCTCCTGTTGTAATCAGACCAAAGAAGAATGGAAAGTGGAGAGTATGTGTTGATTTCAAGCCTCTTAATGCAGCTACTAAGAGGGACTACTGTCCTCTTCCATTTCAAGATGAGATCTTGGATCAAGTGGTTGGTCATGAATTTTATAGTGTGTGCGATGGATACTCTAGATATTTTTAAATCAGAATAGCAAAAGATGTTCATTACCCATGGGGATGCTTCTCTTATGGAGTGATGCCTTTTGGTCTGATGAATGCATACGCTAGCGTTTCAAGATGGGTTAGTTGGGTATTTGCCCCTTTCATTGGGAAATCTTTGCAGGTATTTATGGATGACTTTTGTGTGTACAGCTCAAGGGCCTTACACTCTAAAAAGCTTGATGAATTTTTTTGCAGACTTGATGAGGATGGTGGTCAATTGAACCCTGATAAATGTAAGATAGCAAGAACTAGAGTGATACTCTTGGGTCATGAAGTGTCTGCTAATGGTATTTCAACTGAGCCTAGTAAATTGGAGGCTTTACTTCTTATGAACTCTCCAAAAACTGTAAAAGAACTTATGAGCTTTGTTCAAAAGTTGAGGTATCTATCAAGGTCATTCCATATGCTGGTTGAATATGTATATCCTTTACAGAAAGCAACTCAAAGGGATCCTTTAGTTTGGGCGCAAGCTGAAGAGGATGCATTCTTGTAGATTAAGCACTTTGCTAGTTCTTATGTCTCCAAACTGGGATGAACCTTTCTTCATTAGCATTCGTGTTGGAAAAAATGCAGTGGGAGCCGTTTTAATGCAAAAGGAAAAAGGGATGTCTTATATGAGACCGGTGTTTTATATAAGCAGATCCGTTGGAGTGACTAAAAAAGCTTGGATGGAAGAAGAATTGTTGGTATGGGGGCTAGTATATGCAGTTGAAAGATGGAAATCATACTTGATTCAAAAAACATTTGTAGTACTTAGTGATTCCCAGTTGCTTCCACGAGTTTTGCGATTTGCTGAAAATGCTCCAAGAGTTACTAAGTGGCTATTGGCTTTGCAAGAATTTGAATTTACATGTTTGAAGGAGGATACTGTAAGAGCTAGCTTGGCTGATATCTTGACTTATAAAGAACCTGTTGAAAGTGCAGCCGTTATAAGACGCAAATTGATTCTGCATCCGCAAATTCATGAGGAGATGAAGGATAAAGAAGCTACCTTATTTTTTGATGGCAGTTATAGAAGAGTGCTGAAAAAGGGAGGATTGGGTTTTGTCATTATGGATGCTGAAAATCAAGAAGTATTTTTTGGAAGTCAAGAGAGTAAAGAGATACAAAGTAACAATGAAGCTGAATATGCAAGTTTACATGTTGGTCTAAAACAGTATATTCAGCTGGGATATAGAAAGATAGTTGCAAAAGAAGATGCTATGTTGGTGGTTAGACATGTTCAAAATGCTTGGAAAGCCAATAAAGATCTTTTGAAGGACTAGTTGTTTAAGATAAAAGGCCTCATGAGGCACTTGCAAAAATTTGAAATTTGGCATGTTGGTAGGGAAAACAACCGTAGAGCTCATGAATTGGCTGAAAATGCTCTTTCTCAGTATGTTGTTGCCATGAGGGTAGATAATCTTAGATATGAGGATAGGGAAAGCCTTCACCCGATTAAAGAGTTTCTAAAAACTGGGGAGTTAAAGTCATTGGCTGATAAATACAAAAGATATGCCATTATCAGAAAGGCCAAGGCATATGTGCTCATAAATGATCAGTTGTACATGAAGAGGATTGATAATGTACTGAGAAGGGTGCTAGATAGTTCTGAGATTCCTGCTTGTTTATATTCCTATCACGAGGAAGCATCTAGTGGTCATTTTGATTTTGAGCTTACCAAAAGGAAAATTCTACTAGCAAGACTTACTTGGCCTAGTCTAAGTGTTGATGTTGCTCATTGGAGTAAAAGTTGTCATGCTTGCCAGTCATATGCAAAAAACGTACTAATTCCAAAACATGCTAAAGCCATTGTTGCCTATGGACCGTTTGAGAAGTGGGGTTTATATTTTATTGGACCTTTTCTTGGTACAAAAAAAGGAAAGCCTTACATCATTACTATAGTTTATTATATGACCAAATGGCCTGAAGCTAAGGCTACAAGGAATTGCAAGAAAGAGGATGTAACTCAATTCCTCATAGAGGATATATGCTATAGATTTGGGATACCACTAGAAATAGTGACAGATCAAGGTCCTGGCTTCAAAAATAAGCTATTGAGAGAGTTAACAAGGAAACTAGACTTGAAACACAGATTTGCTACTCCTTATTACCCTGAGTGCAATGGATTGGTGGAAGCATTCAATGGAACGTTACAGAAGATTCTCTTTAAGTTGGTGGAAAATCATCCTAAAGATTGGGACAATTATCTACATCAAGCTTTGTGGGCTTGTAGAACAATGCAAAAGACAAGTACAAGATGCGCCCCTTTTCAGTTAGTATATGGTCAAGATGCTTTATTACCTATTAATGTCATGTTTCCTACGATGGAGTTTGTAAGAAAGCATCAATTAGATCAGACAAAATTGGGAATTGAGAGAGGACTGAACTTGCATACCCTATAGTTGGATAGGCAACAAGCAATGAATTGTTATGAAAAATAGATTGTGAAGAGAAAGGAATGGTTTAATACATAGCTGAAGAAGAATAATCTTACAGAGGGAATGCTGGTTATGAGATATGACAATAGCTTGGACTCTACTTTCCAAACCAAGTTTCGAGTTAGATGGGAAGGACCTTTCCTCATAAAGTAGAAGTTTGAAAATGGGACTTACTTGCTACAAGATTTAGATGGGACTGTTCACAACAGTAGAATCAATGGGTTCCGTCTAAAGAAATATATATGCAGGATCGTGCAACTCAAGGGGATGTAAGTAATGTACATACTGTACATAAAGTAGGTTGCTTCCAGTTTACTATTTGGGGCAGATTCAGTTTTTTGAAATCTAGTGTTGATTAGATAGTTGTAAATGATGGATAGCATATTAAAAGTGTGCTTTGACACCTACTAAAGGTCTCTGTCAAGCTTGGTGTTGATCCGAGCAAGAATGCAAGAGTTATGGTCTGTGGAAGGTTGATGTCTGAAGTGGATTGCATGCAGGAATTTAGGACTATAGACTGTGCAAAGCTGCTTCGGGATAGTAGACCAAGGAATTTGACTCTGAGTTGTTCTGAAGAGTTGTGGATTGGAAAGAGAGCTACAACTTTCCTTTTTGAAGCTTGGCGATCCAAGATCTGATTAGAAAGTTATGAGCTGTTCTGTGCTATGATCTATGAAGCAGATTTTTAGAAAAAAGGTGTTTGTCTTTGTCAGATATTTTTGAAGCTTTTAATAAAGGTTTGTTCACACTTTGTGTTCCAAACCAAGGGGTGGCTAATCATGGTGAGTGAAAATGAGCAACCGGGGACATGATGCTTCATGAAGTCAAGTGGGGTAACACATGCAAATATCATTTTTTTTGCCTTTCTATGTAGCGGGAGTCGAGTTGATAAACGGAAATCCCAAGTGGTATCATGCATGTTCGACACGTGGTTGAGATATTTGAATTTTGAGACATGCGCTTCATGCAGGAAGAGGAAAAAATGTGTTCTCATTTCCGATTTTGAGTCCCCGAGTGGAATTTTACATGGCAAGGGGGCATGTTTGCCATTTAGCAATTGAGGGGAAGCAAGGGGCAACTTGAAAATTAAGGGGAAAAAAATGTGAGTAGCTCTTTTTGGGGAAAAAGAGAAGAGAAGTGTTCGACACAATATAACACAATAAGCGTGTGTGTGTGTGTGTGTGTGTGTGTGTGTGTGTGTGTGTGTGTGTGTGTGTGTGTGTGTGTGTGTGTGTGAGAGAGAGAGAGAGAGAGAGAGAGAGAGAGAGAGAGAGAGAGAGAGAGAGAGAGAGAGCGTGAGAGAGAGAGAGAGAGAGAGAGAGAGAGCGTGAGAGAGAGAGAGAGAGAGAGAGGGGGAGGGAGGGAGGGAGGGAGGGAGGGAGGGAGGGAGACAGAGAGAGAGAGAGAGAGAGAGAGAGAGAGAGAGAGAGAGAGAGAGAGAGAGAGAGAGAGAGAGAGAGAGAGAGAGAGAGAGAGAGAGAGAGAGAGAGAGAGAGAGGAAGGGAGAAGAAGAATCTTGGAGGCTAAAGAAAGGAGAAATCTAAAGCTTGGAAGAAGAAGAACAAGCTGTCAGAAGAAAGAGACCGTGAAGTTGAAGTTATTGAGTTGAGAAGCAGGATGGCAGAGTTGCTGAAGTCAATGGGCTGATGCGAGTTCTCAGTTCTCAGATGACGATAATAAGAGTCTCCTTTTTGTCTTGGTTTCTTCTATTGCTTTGTGGGATAGAGAGTTTGCATATCAATTCTGGTGTATGGATATGAGTGAAAGACAGTAGAGGGCTGTGCTTCTTCATGATGAGAGTGATATTTGCTAGTCGTTGAGTGAGGCTCCTCCTTGTCAATAGAGAATAATGGAAGTGAAAGGTCTGTACATCTGGAATTGGGTATGTAACAAGGAATATGTATTATGGTCGAATGTTGAATGCACGAGCTCGAGTTATTGGAAAATTTGAAAGGATTTGTAGGCAATAAGATAATGGATCAGAGTTTGTAAAGTTCAAAGCTCTCGCGACTCTTCATCAATGCAAGATCATGCTTTTGGAACAGAGAAGTTGTGTTTGTTGTATAAAGCGTGCAAAAATTTATGATTGCAGACTATGCAGAGTTATTTTAGGGCATCAAATCAAGGAATTTGACACTAAGTTGTTCTGAAGAATTGTGGATTGAAAAGAGAGCTACAACTTTCCTTTTTGAAGCTCGGTGATCGGAGGTTTGGCTAGAAAGTTATGAGATGTTCTGTGTGTAATGCTCTATGAAGCAGTTTCTGTGCTTTACGATGCAATTTCCATGCTTTATGAGGAAACAGGTGAATTCAACAGCTTCTACAACACCAACTTGGTTTTCCATGGAAGTCATTATGCTTATCCATTGATATATCAATGCAAAACTTTGTTTTGATGCAATAATGGAATGTCTATAGCTGTGAAATGCTTGTAGCAGTTGAATGGGCATGAAAATTTGTTGTATAAAGCTTTGATTTCCTAAGTATTTGGTTTGTATTTATGTGTGCTTTGAAGAAGAATGACAGAGAGGGTCTACAACTGATTTTGTACGGCTTGAAGCGATCATGCTTTGTGGAGTAGTTTGCTGCGTGGGGTTGCCATTCCTAAAAAATAGGAGTTGTGTGAATCTGAAAGCTCTTGTTGTTAGAGTCTATGCCATGGTTGTTTCCACATCAGATCTTCTCTAAAAGTGGTAAAATCTAAGCTTGAAAGTTTGAACTATTTAAGTGTTGAGTTGAAGTCTCAGTAAGGAGAAAGTGATTGGGAATTTTTGATCATGTGTTTAGTGGAGTCATCTTGTGGGTTTTGCTAAAGGAAGATCCTCGGTCTTTATCCTGTGGTGTTGTCTTGGGGGTTGTTAGAGGCCAACTACCCAATTAACCTACCAACATGCCTTTATAAAGTCATTACAACTAGTGGTTTTGGAAGGTGCTTTTAGTATCTCCAATCACACCTAAATAGTTGTCCCTAGTTAAATGTAGCAGGTGAAAAGTGAGTTCCTATCTACACTTGTTATAGAGAGACTCTCCCTTTATTCATGCATAAAAAGTATAGAATATAACATAATTATTCCTAATATCTATGACCTATCTACAATCCCCTCATTACATATCATGTGTTTGGATTTAAACCCCCCCCCCCCCAAAATTTAAACTCATGATGTAGACAACTTTATGCATGACCATCTTTTGCAATAGCTCAGTTACCACATTACTTGCAAGGAACATGTGTGCCTTAGAGATGTAAATGGTTTAGTAGACTTGTGCTTCTAGATAAGATAATTTCAGCCAATGCTTATATATGTAAAGTTACAAGGTGTTTATAATTATGATTTGTGAGAATTAAAAAAGAGATTCCACACTTTCTCAAGTACTCCTTCATATATAGAAATATCAAAAGGAGCCTTCTTTCTCTCTTTTTATTAAAATTCATGGAAAGGGCTTTGTGGTAGGCCCTAATTTTGTCATACCATAGGAAATTTCAAAAGTCTGTTATGGGGGTTGGTTTAGTGAATCAACAAACTAAGTACCCGAACAAACTAACCACTTCTTGGTTGTTAGTAACTAACTCATGTATTTAAGCATGGATTGGCTAAAGAAGGGAGGGATGGAATGATGAGAGTTGAAGCTCTATTTGATGTATCTTTCTTTTTCCAGTAATTGATCTATTCCCTTTCGAAGACAATATAATGTGTGTTGTCAAGAGCTTGTTGGATAGGAATTTTATACATAGTTATTGGTGGAGACAACACGCATCACTCATCATGTTTGGTAATTTGAGAGATGAAATTATGATTTCTTATGAATTTTCCTTTGTACAACCTTCTAGCCTAGATTCCCTATTGCAATCTTACATTGTACCATTGCAAAAACTATCTACAACCAACCAACAAATTTCTACTAATCAAGCCATTCTATCATTGTTAGCCAATCAAGATACCTCCTCCTCTTCTTCTTCTTCTTCTTCTTCTTCTTCTTCTTCTTCTTCTTCTTCTTCTTCTTCTTCTTCTTCTTCTTCTTCTTCTTCTTCTTCTTCTTCTTCTTCTTCTTCATCTTATTATTATTATTATTATTATTATTCTTCTTCTTCTTCTTCTTCTTCAAACTAATATAGGAAGGTTCACCCAGAATATTTTTCTGTTCTACAATCTATAGACATATTATCTTGGTTAGATCCCTTAAAAAATGTTGTAGATTATCATCAATGCTGGCAAGAAGGAGAAATTTTCAATGAGGTACAATTTTTTTTTGGAAGGAATTGCATCCACATGGTATATTCAACAACTTGATGAGGTAAAACATAATTGGAATTCTTTCAAGCTAGCTGTAGGATGATATTTTCTCATGACATCTAGCCAAAAGGGCTCTCCAACAGCTTAATGAGTGTGAACGAAAGGAGCATGAAACAATTTCTCAACTTGTTGTGCATTTGAAGAAAATTGTGATGAGATTTGATATAAAAATTATAGAGAACATGAAGTTATTTTTTAATGACCTAGACTAAGACATGATCTTTGTAGAGGGTTAAGTTCAAGGTCTTTGACTTTTGTAGATGATATTTAGCTCAAAGAATTGAAGGAAACCTTCTCAATGAAGGAAGAAGATATTTTCAACAAGAATAAAAAAAGATAGAGCCAACCCTGATGGTCATTAAACTCCAAAACACTCAAAGACTATTACTTGCTAAAGATACCCAGGGATAGACAAAGTGTTTCAATTGTAATGTCTGTGATCACATATCCAAGAATTGTTGGAAGTCACAAAGACCAAGAAATGTAATAAAGAAAGTACGTACAAGATGTTCAACTTGAAGAGATTTCGTTATCAAAAAAATCCTAGGTGAATGGATGCAAGAAGCAAACCATTTGTACATTCAAGCCTTAACATGAAGTTCTCAAAAGTGAATTGTAAGCACAATTAGTATGAAAATTTGTAATATTTCCGCACAAAATATTAATGATCCTAGACCCTGCACATCTTGTGCAAGATCAACTTAAAGCAATCTCCTGCAACAATAAAAATTTGGGCTAAGTGCTCCCTCCGCATGCACTAGCAAACTCCAGCCTGCGTTGTGCATAAGAGACCGTGGCTCAAAAGCCATAGTTCCATGCGGGAACACCCCTTCAAGGGGGGGAAAAGGGATAATAGATAAATTTTTGGCAAATTTTTTTATGAATAAACTCCCCTCCCCTTCAGCTGTTGCATGGCGGGGGAGAGGGAGTGTGAGAGGAGTGGGTGTGGAGTAGGAGAGCATGGGGGGGGAGGAGGCATGCAACTAGCCACGTGTGTGGCTATTCCCCCCCCTTAGTGCTATATGAACCCCCCCTCTCTCAAGCTTGAGGGGGAGGAAAGAGAGGGAGGATCATTCCATTGCTGTTGCCGCCACGCTGCCTTCACACCGCCAGGGCTGTCGCCCCATTGCTGCCTCCGTCCTCACCACTATCACCATCATAATTATCATCGTCGTCATCCTCACCTCCATCCCCATCATTTTCCCAATCATGAATTTCTCTCTCCACGTCATCTGTTGTGGACAGAGGCTTAGAAGCTTCTATTAGAAGCTTCCATTAAAGCTTCCATAAGCCTTGTTTACCTGTGCTTTCCCGAGTTTCTAAAACCGTGTCCTGCAAGGCTTGTGTCCTGTGCGGAGGAGGGGATATCGAACAGAAGTGACTTCCTAATGCATAAGAGAGACAAGAGGAAGTTTTCTGAGTTGAGATCTACGTCATCGATGGCTCCTAAGCAAAAGTCGTGAGGCACACATGCGGGAGCTTCCAATCCGAGTACGCGAGTAGACAATGCCCCGATTCTTAATGCCTAGGTTCCAATAACATTCCCGCATGAAAGGACGCATTAAGCATGTCTTTAAATTCACGTATGCAAGTTTGAATACATTGGAAAATTTATATACTCGCATCGAATTACCAAGTTAAGTTGCATGATGATTACTTGCATGGTCTTGGTAGTTGCATTCTCGAACGCATATTGCTTAAGTTAAAATGTGGATTGGTCTAAAGGAATCCTTGTTGCCTCACGAAAAGAACAACGCATATAACACATAATGCACTTAGGTAATAATTTCCTAGTTGTGACTCGTGTATGAGATAATCTTAGACGCTCATTGAATGATGGTCCAAATAGTCGCAATGCATGGAAAGGAAATTATGAACTTTGCAAATTGCATATGAAGATGGTTACATTTTAGGTCGGGTTAAGTGATAGAAGGAAGGGTTAAATCAAGGATGGACTCATGGCATTCGCTCATGCATGGAGTTTACTTATCAAAGTTTGAATGCATCTTCATAAAAAATATTAAAGCTTTTATTTCATTGCATCAACATAGGGTTTATAAGAGTTAGCTCTGAACTGTCAATCATTATAGTTTAGGGCAAGGAAAAGTAACTATCATTGTAGATCTTACAACTGCATAGAAGGAAAAGGTCTATGGTCTTGAAATCGCATATTTGCATGAAATGATGCATCTCACCTATCTTCCAGTTACTCATATCTTTTAGGGGAAAGTACTTGCAAATCTAGAAGAAAGTATTTGCATCTTTAAAAGGAAAGATCATCTTAAATCATGGGTTGATCAAACTAAGTAATTCGGGTATAATTAAATAGCTTACATGAGAATCATAAAGGTACAATTAGATTGCTTATGACGATCTCCTCAAAGTGCTAGGTAGGGTTAAGTTATGTTAAAAATTCTGCCTAGTATCGCACTTAGGATGCCAACCTAATATTTACGATCCCAAAGGTCCTACCCACATTCACGGAATGTTAGGGTTAGCTAAACGCCCATGCAAGAATGATCTAGGGTTCTCACCCTAAGGTTCAATTGACCAAATACTAGACTTCCGTATGAATTTAGGAACCCTAGGGCCAAAGCATTATCGGCCTAGTAGGATTAGGGTTGGGTTGGGTCAAGAGGACTCCCAAACCCTACATCTTGACCAAAGGTATTCTTGACCAGGGAATACCGTGTGATGGGAGAAATAATCCCACAAGTTAGGTGCGACACTTATCTCGTGCAACAAGTTGCAACGTCGCATGGTTTGTGTCTAAATCACAAAATAGTATTGCCACTCCTTAGAACAAGGTTGGCGAGTTCTAAGTACAAGTCTAATTTTCTAGAGGATAAGTAGTCATCCTACTACACCACTCTTCCTTGGACTTATTTGCCAAGTTAGGGGAGATACGAATTTTCCAAGAAAGCAGTTAACCAACCAAGTTAGGGTGATGAGCTTACCCAGGATTTATTGTCTATAACTTAAGGAAATCTAAGGTGGAAACAATTTGGGTCAAAAGGGTATAAACCCTAACCCAAGGATAAAGGGTAAACAAGCAACTTAGCTTACGAAACCCTTGGGATCTTGCCAAGTCGCAATTGATCCCGGATCGAATGCTGGATGTATTTGGAGAGAAGGATTCACACCTTAGCAGTTGGCCGTATAAACGACCACTGGAGTGCTTGTGTTCAACACTTAGGAGCACTGTTTGTTCTTCTTTGCTCAAGGAACTAATGCTAGAAAATAACTAATGCTTCAGGTTGAAAGCTTGGAGGGAGAGGCAGCATCAGTTACCCCCGACTGTCTGCCTGACCCTATCCAAGGGGGTTGTTAGCCGCGCCGGGTACGTGGACCGAACATAAATAAAGATCAAATGTTGAAAAGGAACTTTCTTAACATTGTTTTTCTATGTTAGTGTCTAAGTTACGTGAAGGAACCAACGATTAATTAGTTAATTAAGGAAGCTGTTTTTTTCTTGTCAAACTAAATGTGGTAGGTAATTAGATAACTAAAGCAACCTGAGAAAAGTGCGGTGGATGTGACCCTGGGTCCGTCCTACGGAAGGGTGGTCCTGGTTGTCTGGGAACTTTTCTCAAGGAATTGACAGCGACGAAAATAATGACCTAGAATCTATAAAGCTAGAGTCCCGATTTATGCCGTTTTAGGGGAACGGAATGGGACTATGTCTTATGGGTAGAGAGGTCGAGCTTCACATCCCTCTCGTTTCCCATTCTCCTTGAACCAAGTGCAGTATAAATCCGCTTCGACCCTGACGTTTCTGCGTAAAGTAGTTCGTCTGGGGCTCGACGCTAGTTACCTTCTAGAAACTTGACCATTAGGAAAACCCTGATTGAGGTCGGTTCTAAGTGGGAATGGCCGGAATGCGTCCGCTTTGTGGTAGACTTGGGAAGACCTAGATCGCAAACCCCGTGACATTCCTTGGGAGTGTCGGGTGGCGCTTTCTAGACTCTCTTCCCGATGGGCTGCTAAGACGTGTCCTGCAAGTGGACAGGGGGACACGTTACAAAATTAATGGTTTGAATGTAGAAGTATTGTTGGATTCTTGATGTTCTTTTTCTTTTATCAGTTCTAATTTAGCAAGCACAATCAATCCTTATTGATAGCATGTTCAAGAAATTTCAATAACTTTTGGTGACAATAAACATGTTTATCATTCATGTGAAGTTTATAATTTTTGGCAATAAACATGTTTATAATACATTTGAAGTTCTCCATGTCCCCTTTGAAGTAAAAGTGGGATCTTTTCAACATCCCTATTGTATCATTCTGTGTCAAGTGTTTTCAATGACTTTGGGATATGACATTGGATATTCTAATAGGATTGAAACTTCGTTTCTTGCAGTTGGGTACTTGGGACCATTTTCAAAATTTACAGACTAATGAGTTAGCAAGGATGGCACTGCAAGAACAACAACAACAACAAATTATAGAGGATTTTCAACTATTTCTTTTTGCATTATTGTAGCTTTCTCTTCCTCATCACTGGCATTCCATCATGGGTGTGTGTGAACATCATCTTCCCATCTTTTAATTGCAAGTGTTGCAGGGTGACAGAGTTCTGCTACCTCTAGAATGACACTTGATATCTTCCACTCTGAACCCTTTTCAATCACAACTAATATAGTTTTATGCTTTGTGTTGACATCCTAATGATGAGCATGGACCTCATGCAACTCAAATATCACTATTGTAACAATATTGAGTCACTCTTATGTGCTTACGTCCAAGATAAGTATCATGACATGCATCCAATTTCCAATGCTTTCTTTGTGAGCACCAATGAGTCCAAAAGCCATCATTGGTCCCTCTTAGACTGCTGACTTCCTTGAATCCTCCATGGCTCCAATCCCTACTCCAGATCCAACAAGGTATATTGGGCACCCTCTTGTTTCATGGCTCTTCCACAGTCATGTCAAACATCATGTTGCAGTCCACGTTGCACTTTTACATTATCACGAACAAATAACACAATAAGAAATTGCATCAAGTTGACTTGTTTTTTTATTGAAGTAATTGACCCTTCTTCCTCCATAAGGGCCCCCAGTCACACTAGGGCATGCACGGCCAAGCAAGGGAAAGCGGGGCATAAGCAAAAATTAGCTTCCCTTTCTAAATTTGGGGTCACACTAGGGTGTGCAGAGGCAAGGGGACCCACAATGCTTTTAAATATTAAAAAGTCTCAAACAAAAAAAAAAGTTACCTACTCTACTCTATGTATCGAGATTATCTTCTCCCAGCATACTCCCTCTTCTTCAGGCTCTCCTTCACACCCTTTTCTCTGTGATAGTCGCATGGTCTACTACAACCTCTCTCTCTCTTTTTGCATTGTGCCAAATTATAGCAATTAACAAGGCTTGTGCAATCAGCATTTCCACACCACCTATACCAATGGAGCAACGTAGAAAAAAAGGCCAAGAAAAACTTGCTACACCTTGATGCAGCAACCTACACTAAGAAATCATATCTTGTGTCTGTAAAGGCTGCCCCATTGACCTACATTGTTCTACCATATACTTGCACATCGCTGCAAGAGAAAACAAACCAAACATCAAATAATCTTAGTGTCTAGCATCATGGAGTAGGTTCCATATAGAAGGTACTAATTGTTCTCGTAAATATAGCACATCTAAGAAAAAAATTTCCACAACTAGTGAAGATGGCTTAGTAGGTTTGTGATGCACCTTCAATCATCATTGATTCTATGTAGTCCACCTCACAACACTCGCTAAAGGAAGTTCAACATACCTATAATCACAAAACTCCAATCAGGCTACCCCAAAGATCTGCAACAAGTCCAGTTACATGTGCTTCTACTTCAACCCTCACCCAGATGCTAGGATTTAAATTTTTGCCTTATTCTTTATTGCAATTTATGCACTCTACTACAATCATAGCAATTAACAAGGCATGTGTCATTAGCATTACCACACCACTTGTACGAGTGGAGCAATAGAAAAAAAAGGCAAGGCAAAACCTACTTCTTGACATAGCAACTTGCACTAAAAAATCCCATCATGCATTCACGATGATTGCCCCTTATATTTTCATTGTTTCACCCCATACATGCACTCACTCTGCAAGGAGAGAAAAAACAAACATCAAATCATTTGAGTGTCTAGCATGGAGTAGGTTTCATATAAAAGGTATTATGGGCATGTGATGTACCTTTAATTGTCAATTCTATGTGGTCCACCTCACCGTGCTCGTTGAAGGAAGCTCAACATACTTGTAATCATAAAAGTCCATCTAGGCTACCCCAAAGATCTGCAACAAGTTTAGTTACCTACACATCTACTTTTAATCCCCCCACTAAGATGAGATTGTGTGGCTATTTATTTTGGTCCCATTTCTCATAGATGATGGGGTTTAAGTTACTACATTGTTCTTTACTACAATCATTGGAGCCCCAAGAGAGACACCAAGGAAAAAGGGATTCTACTGCAAGAAAATCTATCTTGTAACATCAACAAGCTTTTATTTCATTCTTTTGGTGACCAAAACAAAGAAAACAACAATTCTTCACGCAGCATCATAGTATATATCTCCCACGGATTTGATAGGATCAACCATAATCTTCAAAAACTTCATAGAATCCATCAATAGAATAAGGAACACAAAATAATACACCACTTTTGAATGGAAATTAATCACATAGTATTCATCTTCAATGTCTTCATAGTTTTCTCTCTCAATCTCTCATATACAAATACACTGTTTTGATAGAATTGGCTATCTTTGGCTCTCTCTCTCTCTCTCTCTCTCTCTCTCTCTCTCTCTCTCTCTCTAGTACATCATCTCCTCACTAAAATAATCAATAATGACTCTCAATAATCCTTGTTAGGTCATGGATGCACCTCCCAAGATGTATGTCTGATGTGAAGAGGCACCAGAGCCACTACAATGTCTCTTCATAGCTCACTACTGTCACTATCACTTCAGTCTTCAACAGCTGCTTCTTCCATTTGTTTTAGCTCTTTTGAACTTAGATTCATCCTTTGTAAAAGTTTAAAAACTTTTCCAAAGTCACACATACATTCTACAGAACACTTACAGAAGATCTATAGAATAGAACAGAACAGGAACAGAGCAGATATAGAACAAAGACAGAATAGATACAGAGGCTCTACAGAGGGTTACAGAAGGTCATTAGAGACAATAGATTCTCATAAATCATACTAAAACCATTCCAAAGTATCAAAAAATATTCAATAAACTTCCAAAATATTTCAACCTCCATCAATCATAAATCCATGCTTCATACAGAAGAAAATCAGAACAAAACAGAAGCTATACAAAAGGTATCAGAACCAATCAGAACCTCAACAGAACCTATCAGAACATCACAGAGCCTCGTATTTCTACTAAAAATCATCATAGACTTCCAAAAAATAATCAATATCATCCAAAACACTCTCAAACACTTCCATTAACAATCATACATCACTCTAAATTCATCCAAAAATCAATCATTCAAACCTCAAAAACAATAAAAATCAATCAAAAATTCAGTCTTTTTCCACTCTCAACATATACACCAAGGAAAAGGGGATTCTACTGCAAGAAAATATATATTGTAACATCAACAAGCTTTTATTTCATTCTTTTGATTACTAAAATAAAGAAAACAGCAAATCTTCACGCAGCATCATAGTAAATATCTCCTACGAATTTGATAGAATCAACCATAATTTTCAACATCTTCATAGAATCCATCAATAGAACAAGGAACATAAAAGAATACACCATTTTTGAATGGAAATCAATCACATAGTATTCATCTTCAATGTCTTCATAGTTTTCTCTCTCAATCTTTCATATATAGATACACTGTTTTGATAGAATTGGCTATCTCTGGCTCTCTCTCTCTCTCTCTCTCTCTCTCTCTCTCTCTCTCAATAATACATCATCTCCTCACTACAATACTCAATAATGACTCTCAATAATCCTTCTTAGGTCATGGATGCACCTCCCAAGAGGTTTGTCTGATGTGAAGAGGCACCAAAGCCACTACAGTGTCCCTTCATAGCTCACTACTATCATTGTCACTTCAGTCTTCTCTTCAGTCTTCAATAGTTGCTTCTTCCATTTTTTTAAGCTATTTTGAACTTAGATTCATCCTTTCCAAAAGTTAGAAAACTTTTCCAGAGTCACACATACATTCTATAGAACACTTACAGAAGATCTATAGAATAGAACAAAACAGGAACAGAGCACATACAGAACAGAGACAGAACAGATATAGAGGCTCTACAGAAGGTTTACAAAGGGTTACAGAAGGTCATCAGAGAACAATAGATCCTCATAAATCATACTAAAACCATTCCAAACTATCAAAAACTATTCAGTAAACTTTCAAAACATTTCAACCTCCAACAATCATCAATCCATGCTTCATACAGAAGAAAATCAGAACAACAAAAGAATACACCACTTTTGTTCAATGGAAATCAATCACATAGTATTCATCTTCAATGTCTTCATAGTTTTCTCTCTCAATCTCTCATATAAAAATACACTCTTTTGATAGAATTGGCTATCTCTGGCTCTCTCTCTCTCTCTCTCTCTCTCTCTCTCTCTCTCTCTCTCTAGTACATCATCTCCTCACTACAATACTCAATAATGACTCTCAATAATCCTTCTTAGGTCGTGGATGCACCTCCCAAGAGGTATGTCTGATGTGAAGAGGCACCAGAGCCACTACAGTGTCTCTTCATAGCTCACTACTGTCACTATCACTTCATTCTTCTCTTCAGTCTTCAGCAGCTGCTTCTTCCATTTATTTTAGCTCTTTCGAACTTAGATTCATCATTTCCACAAGCTAGAAAGCTTTTTCAGAGTCACATATACATTCTACAGAACACTTACAGAAGATCTATAGAACAGAACAGAACAGGAATAGAGTAGATACAGAACATAGACAGAACAGATACAGAGGCTCTACAGAAGGTTTACAGAGGATTACAAAAGGTTATCAGAGAACAATAGATCCTCATAAATCATACTAAACCATTCCAAACTATCAAAAACTATTCAATAAACTTCCAAAATATTTCAACCTCCATCAATCATCAATCCATGCTTCATACATAAGAAAATCAGAACAAAATAGAAGCTATACAGAAGGTATCAGAACCAATCAGAACCTCAACACAACCTACAGAACATCACAGAGCCTTGTATTTTTACCAAAAATCATCATAGACTTCCAAAACATAATCAACATCATCCAAAAACTCTCAAATACTTCCATTAACAATCATACATCACTCTAAATCCATCCAAAAATCAATCATTCAGACCTTTTTTAAAAAAAAATCAATCAAAAATTCAGTCCTTTTCCACTCTCAACATATCCCCACACTTAGAAAGGAAGCGTCCTCACGACCTAAGGAAAAGAAGAATATAAGTTTAGTAAAAAGCTCAATTTGATCTTCTTTAGTATCTTCAATAATCACCCCAAACCACGACCCCAACTTATCACATGTATCTCTAGAAAATAATACTACTAAAGGAAAACTTCATTATTCATTAACACATCTGATAAACAATAAAAAGTCATGACAAATTTATAAAGGATATAAGAAGTTCTTCAACTTTCCATCGTAGGCTTGCCATCCGCCATCACCATCAATAGTTGAAAAGAGAGCTCTCGAACAAATCATTCAACTAGCATGAACTCATCACATATAAATGATTAAAACACATACACAAATATAATCATCTGAATGGCACCTCCAAAAAATGTCTCATTAAGAAGCACAAAAGATACATCCAGGGGTATCAATGAAGATGATCCCTCTTGAAGGCTTGATGATTTTGAAAGCGATCTAGGGATAAAGACTCATCTACAAAGGATTTTGGAGGATTCTGAAAGAACTGAAGGCAGCACATCCGTTCTAGCAAAACAAGGTATCTGCTAGGTAGACAAAGGGCATGAAAATATAGGACATCCAACTATTGGGAATCAATGTTCACATTGACATTCATACAAAGATTTGGAATGGCCTTTTGATCGTTATAGGACTGCCTATGCATATATGCTAAGTACCAAGCAAAATGGGCTGTCAATCTCACTGAAGGATCTAGAGATTGTGAATATTGTTGAGAAAAATGGATGTAATTTTGGTATGCTTGACTAGCAGTTGTCCAGTCCCTTGGAATTAAGGGCCAATTAATCTGTGGTCCCGTGACAGAATCAGTTGAACTCCATCCTCTTCTTCTCAAAATCTATTGATCAAATCCTTCATACCCACTAACCAACTGAGGGGGTTGAGAAATAGAAGTGGCAGGAGATGGAAGTGAAATAAGTAAAAGAGGATGAAGAGATGGGTATGAAAATCATAAAATGAGGAATAAGCTAAAGAAGGAGTGGCTGAAAATTTAAGTGAATCAGTTAGGAAATGTGTCAATTGATAAGCAAGAAAAGTAGAAGGTATATGGATAGATGGAGAAGGACATGGAGGAGATGGGAAAAAGACTCGATCTTCAATGAAATAACAATAGGTAAAGATTGGAATTTGAGAAAAACCCTGAGGTTGAAAAAGGAGAGGTAAGATAGCTGCTGAGTTGGATTCATTGATAGTACAATAAGCTAGGAACAGAGGGACCTAAAACAGATCATCGATGGTAGGAATCAAAGAAAGATGAATAAAATTATTGGTTCTTGGAAAGATAAGCTGGGAGATCCACCCTCAGTTGGTTAGTGCTCTGTACATAAGTAGAAGCTGTATTCTGGCATTGGTTCAGGACTACAGAATCAATCATTGAATTCCATGAAGTGTCAGGACAAGTAGCCACTTTAGAAGAATAGCACTAGAACATGTCATCTATCCTCAACTCCAAATAGTTGACATATAAGGCAACTTGTAAGACCACAACCCCCACATACCAAGCCAGATCTACATCATCTAAAATTAACAAATCACCTTGTAGATACATGTAAGACAGCAACATGGTATCCATCATCACAGAATCCTCAAAGACCATATGGACAATGTCCGTCAGCAAATTAGAAGACCAAGCCCCACTCCAACCATCCTCTAGAAGAAGAAGATCCATCATTGAGAGCATAATATAGAAGGCCAACTTCTGCAACTAATAGTGGACAAAAAAGGAATGGTCCGAAGGAACATACTCCTGAAATTCCTCAAATGTAGATCATAATAAATCCATCCTAGACTACAATCTTTCCACTTTATCTTGAAACAATGGACATAATGTGGCATGTCTCTGGAGAACTACCAAGTCTTGCTGAGATATAGAAGGAATCATAGGAATACTGGGACTTGGAGGAATGGACCATCACTGCACTAGTTGGTCCTGCAATTGCTTATTCTGGGAAGCTTGGGATTCCAATGTATTATGAGTAGTCAGCAAAGCTGACAGTTTCGCATCAAAAAAGAGTCTTAAACTCTTAAGCTTCTTTGGACATTTTCTCTTTTGCTTTCGAAACTCTAGTGACCTCTGACTGAGCCTCTACTAACTGAGTTTTCAAAGAATATATTTTTTCTCTTTGAGTCTCAATCATTTGTGTCTGCTGCTCCATATGCTTAAACAGATTAGCAAGTGTGTCTTTGGCAGAGGCTAACTCTGTGGTTGCCTTATGCAACTGGTCTTTGGATTGCATTAATTCTTCATAGAAAGAAGCATATAATTGTTGAACACAAGTTGTCACTGAGAGTTCAATAGAACTATGGATGCCGTTACAAAGGAAAGGAATGGCATCCCTTGACACTAAACTATTCAGCGAAGGAACTGATATTTCCAAAGAACCCTCTCGATGTGCCCTGAATAAGTTATTGCATGTGAGGTAGGCAGGAAGGTCACTTCTAGAGGTAGCAAGAACTGACATTGAAGGAATGATTGGTGGAACTTTATCTGCCACACGCTTCAAGCGCTTCTGCTGAATGACCAATGGAGGAGGGGAATCAAGATCCTCTATGTCAATGGGTTCTGAATCCTCTAAAGGTGGAGGGGGAGGTACTGGATCATATGGAGAAGGGGGTAGCACACCCTTCTTAAGGCCTAAATATGTCAAGAAAGCATATAAATATGAACCATAAGTTACATTGGTAACATTCCCTCTGGTCATTTTGACAAAATATTGGTCCATCTTTGTTGGAAGGCTTGGGGGGTTCACTATATATATATTCTCTATATAACGTGTGTTCATGGCCTATTTATAAATATCCTAATTTGTGAAATTTTCTTGAATAAAACACAACCCTTTTCTATTCAACCTATAAGTAACCCCTTTATACAACACCCTTCTATATGTAAAAAATGTATAAAAATGGTATTTTAAAAATCCCTTATTTTGAACTCACATTATATATACATATATTCATGAGTGACCCCCTCGAGTAAGAAGGTAAGTACTCCAGTCAATCACAACTCCTTTTAACACCATCCTGGAAGTTGTGAAGAGCTCCTTGGACAAATAGTGGGATGGTTTTTTGGCAGGCATGAACCTGTCTTAGAGAAATTGGGAGACTAGCTTCCAGAGAGGATCAGTGATCATTGAGAAAGACACTCCTGAAGTGTTAATCACCTTCTTGACATCGAGGACCTCTTTAGTCTATTCTGTAATAGCTTGAGAATCTCGTCATTTGAGAATAAGTATCTGGTTGTAACAAAGGGTTCTCCTTTTTAGGAAAGAGACAAAGCCTTCCCTAACCCTCTTGGTGTCAAAACCATGGAAGTACCACGAACCAAGCCCAATTTCTTACTGTATGACACAAGAAACTCATCACATAGGGCTGGATCATCTGGAATCAAAGGGAGTGAAGCAGCCACAAAAGTTTCAAGGCTAGCTTTCGGGATAGGCTCAAAAGTCAATAGGGAAGAATAATCCCTACTGATCAATGGGATATATTGAACAGGAGGAGGAGCTTGAGGCGCCATTCAGATGGAATATTGGAGCCCCAAGAGGAACACCAAGGAAAAGGGAATTCCCTTGCAAGAAAATCTATCTTGTAACATCAACAAGCTTTTATTTCCTTCTTTTGATCATCAAAACAAAGGAAATAGCAAATCTTCACGCAGCATCATAGTAGATATCACGCACGGATTTGATAGAATCAACCATAATCTTCAACATCTTCATAAAATCCATCAATATAACAAAGAACACAAAAAAATATACCATCTTTAAATGGAAATCGATTACATAGTATTCATCTTCAATTTCTTCATAGTTCTCTCTCTCAATCTCTCATATACAGTTACACTGTTTTGAAAGAATTGGCTATCTCTGGCTCTCTCTCTCTCTCTCTCTATCAATAATACATCATATCCTCACTACAATACTCTCATAATAACTCTCAATAATCCTTCTTAGTTCGTGGATGCACCTCCCAAGAGGTATGTCTGATATGAAGAGTCACCAGAGCCACTACAGTGTCTTTTCATAGCTCACTACTGTCACTGTCACTCAGTCTTCTCTTCAGTCTTCAGCAGCTGCTTCTTCCACTTGTTTTAGCTCTTTTGAACTTAGATTCATCCTTTCCAAAAGTTAAAAAACTTTTCCAAAGTCACACATACTTTCTACAGAATACTTACAAAAGGTCTATAGAACAGTTATAGTACAGTACTAGAGCAGCTACAGTATAGTTGCAGTATAGAGACAGAACAGAGACAGAGGCTCTATAGAAGGTCTACAGAGGGTTACAGAAGGTCATCAGAACCTCATAACTCATACTCAAACCATTGCATACTATCAAAAACTAATCAATAAGCTTCAAAAAAGATCTCAATCTTCATCAATCATCAATCCATGCTTCATATAGAAGACAATCAGAACAAAACAAAAGCTATACAGAAGGTATACAGAACCAATTAGAAGCTTAATACCCTTTTGACATAGGATAGCACCTAGCCCTTCAACTGATGCATCTGTCTGCACATGGAATTCCTTCGTCCAGTCGGGAGGCTGCAAAATAGGCTCTTGGATGACCCACTGTTTTAGGGTATTAAAGGCTTCTTCACAGTCATCAGTCCAAAGGAAATCAGATTCTTTCCTTAGGATCTTGTGTAGAGGGGTTTCCTTGGTTGAAAAATGTGCAATAAATCTTCTATAGTAGCCCACATGGCCCAGAAATCCTCTCAATTGCTTGAGGTTTGTCGGTGCTATTAAAGCGGAAACCTTTTCAATCTTTGCAGGGTCTGTTGCAATCCCTTATGCAGAGACAATATGGCCCATGAGAACTCTTGATGAGACACCAAAGACACATTTGTCGGGGTTGAGAGAAATCCCATACTCTCGGCATCTGTCAAAACATTGCTCTAGGTGTCCCCAGTGCTCACGGATCAAGCTATAGACACAAAAGTCATCAAGATACACCTCAATGAAATCATGCAGATGATTTTGGAAGGCAGCCATCATTACTCATTGGAAGGTGGCAGGAGCATTATAGAGCCCAAATGGCATCACTCTATAGGCATAGGTCCCCCATTCTGTGGTGAAGGTTGTTTTAGATTGGTCCTCTTCTGCGATTTGGACTTGTTTATATCTGTTGAATCCATCCAAGAGGGAATACAGCTCATGGCCTGCCATTGTGTCCAACAGTTGGTCTGTAAAAGGTATAGGGAAATGATCCTTCTTCGTCTTCAAATTGAGCTTTCGAAAGTCCATACATATTCGAAGTTTCCCGTTCTTCTTGGGTCCTACCACAATGGGCATAACCCATTCCCTATTAACCATAGGATAAATGAACTCTGCTTCAAGAAGTTTCAATAGTTCAGCTTTCACTAGAGTAGAGTAATTAGAATTCATACGCCTTTGTCTTTGCCTTACAGGTTTGGCATCAGGCTCTAGGTCAATATGATGTTGACATACCGTGGGATCAATCCCCTTTAGGTCTTTGTACAACCAAGCAAACACATGTAAATTCTCCTTTAGTAGATCTCACAAGACCACTAGTTCTTCTTCTGGAAGATTGAGACCCACTTTCAGGTGTCGTTCAGTACCATCAGTATCCAAGAACATTACTTATCTTTCACCTTCCACTTCGTGGATGAATGTTCCACGGATTGCTTCTGGATAGAGGTTTGACTTTTTTAAGAGAGTAGTATCCTCATTTGACGTTCTGCTAGAACGAGTGTCCTCCTTCTGAACAGATCTGTTGAGGTTGCTGGAAGGGTATCAAAGCTTTGTTTGCTTTTGTGTGAGTGGTAATTTCTTCTCGACTTAGGTATTCATCTTCAGAGGATGCGTCCAGGAATATCACATAGCACGAACCTTCTAGGGGCCATGGCTCTGATGGCTTTAGCTTCTGTTGGCAAGGGGCATCATCATCATCTTTTCTCTGGACTGAACAGTTAGGGCAACAGGAGCCACTGGTGAACTTAATTTTTATGCTTTTAATCCATTTCTTATACAGATTCTGAATACTTTGTGGTCCATTGATCACCCCAAATGGAACCATGGTCATTCCATCCAGCACCCGGAGATCTTCAGCCTCTGAGGTCTCTGTAGGAACATCAACAAGATCATCCGCTATCAAAGGAAATTATTCATCTACACTTTCATAACCTGATTTATTTTCTTCCTCATTATTTTCATTCTCTTCCTTTGGAGGCTCTGTCTCTGCTTCTGTAGAGGCTCTGTAGGAGAAGAACATATCTTCCACCTTTGCATCTGCTTTTGCTTCTGTCATTTCCTCTGACTCTGCTTCTACCTCTGACTCTAGCTCTGGCTCTCTGTCTGTTACTCTCTCTGTATCTGCTGCTCTGTATTTGTTCTGTCTCTGCTATGTAATTGTATTGTCTCTGTACTGTCTCTGCTCTGTATTTGCTCTGTAACTGTTCTGCCTCTGCTATGTTTCTGCGACTATCATGTAATAGGGAGAACAATACATCCATGCTTTTATTTCACTATTAGAGGTGATTTCAGAAGTTAATTCTAGTTGAGGCAAGAGGTATTCTCCCATGGATAAGGATTTTACTTTCCTTGACAGTTGGCTTACAGTGCCCACTGTTAGGGACTGTGCCTCTGTTTTCTAAGGAAAGATCTGCTTAACAGCCTCTTCATCTCCTGATGTACCATGTGTTACCTCATTGGAGGAGTCAGTTATGACTTTGATAGATGTGGATCCATTGCCTTTTTGCGATCCATACAGCTTTAACACCGCTTTGTTGGGTCCTCTGCCTAGGGTTAGGATTCCTTTGAACCAGTTTGTCCTGGCTCTTGCTTCAAAAAGCCAAGGTCTTCCCAATAGCAAAGGGTATGAGATTCCATAAGAATTTGGTTTGGCCACCAAATATGTCAGCCAATAGTCTCTTCCTGCAAGGGTTTTTTTAACGTATGGGAGGATGCCCAACGGTTTGACTTTTCTTTGGTCCGCCAATTTGATAAGCCACTGTGTATGTTGAATTCCTTGTAACCCTAAGTCCTTCATTGTCACATCTGTCATTATGTTTACTGATGAGTCTCCATCAATCAGTGCATCTGAAATAAATCATCCTTCTATCCATACACTAATCTCTAGGATTCCAGGATCTAGGAAGGCATTAGCCACATCTACTTCCTTTACAGGCTCCGGGGCCTTATTGGTCTTAGTCGCTGTTGAAGGAGTGATCCTTAGCCCACGTCTTCTTGTTAAGATGCTTTTGAATTTCTTTCGACAACTAGGAGATAGCATTAGGAACTGCCGGAATGTTAAGTTTGGTTTAAAAGTGTCTAGGTCTTTGACCAAGCCGTAATCTTTGATAGGATCCACAAGCTTCTCCAGCCTGTTGGGGAATGGGGCTACACCCA